>NW_024871006.1:0-62500 GCF_019054845.1 Dipodomys spectabilis | reverse complement strand
GGCAGGAAAGTCCATGAGACTCTAATCTCCAATAAACCACCAGAAAAGTGGAAGTGGCACTGAGGCTCAAGTGGTAGAGTGCTTGCCTTGAACTGAAGAGCTGAGGAATAGCACTCAGGCCCAGAGATCAAAACCCATGACCAACCAGAGAAAGAGAGAGAGAGAGAGAGAGAGAGAGAGAGAGAGAGAGGGAGGGAGGGAGGGAGGGAGGGAGAGAGGGGAGGGAGGGAGAGAGGGGAGGGAGGGAGGGAGGATAGTGAAGGCAATGATGTGGGTTTTAGACAGTTACCTTGGTTTCATTTTCCTTTGGCATCCCATAGGGGTTTGGGACTTCAGTCTACTTATGTTCTTGCCATTATGTGACAGAAAATAATACCTGATTCTCATGGTCATAAGCTTTAGTTCTGATGGCCATAAAATGGCAGAGGGTGGGACTCAATAAGAGATCATTATGTATCCATATATATATATATATATATATATATATATATATAATTTTACAGAGCAAGCTGTATATATGATGGTATGGCCTTAGTGGTAGTGTTAAGAGAACTATTATTTTTATTTATTATATTATCACAATATCACAATTTTGTTAATATTTTTGCTCAGGGGTACAAAATCTTTAAGCAGTGCAAGAGCTAAAGTGACATTTTGAGCAAATACCTCAGTTGGTCACAAATTCTTGGACTACTTTACAATCTCAATTTTTAAAAGATAATATTATAGTTCTGCAGGGAGCATTTATGCTCTTACCATTCCTGGTTTCATATGGGATTTTTTTCCAGCTTTACGGGAAGAAGGTCTGTCATATTTGGATAGGCATTTTGCCCTACTATTTATTTATTATTGCATGTAACAAATATACTAGTGTCATAGGTTGTGAAGATGATGAGGAAATTTAATGATTTTGTAAAAACCCCTTATCAGCAGTTGGAGATTCTTTATTTCATATGCGTATAGATGTGAGTGGATTAATATAGTCTGGTTAGTAGCCATCAGGCATGAAACTAGAACAATCAACTCTGTTCTCTAAAAACTGCATTAATTCTATGGAAAATAATTATACAAATCTAGTTTGAGCATGTCCAAAGATTAATGGTACTTCATGAATAGAAGATCCTGATTGTGACCAGCTTCATTGAGGTATAATTGATATACAGTGGAGACTAGCATGTTTCACATATATAATGTGATGAGTTTGGTCAGATAGATGATATAGGCAATAGAAAAGAGGATGATAGATATTCACATATATAAATAGATAGCTATACAAATATATGTATATATGTGTGTGTATATATATACACATGGTATATATGTATGTACATATACTCATACCCACAAATATCCATAGTTTCACCAGAGTCTACTCATGATCTCCAAATGTTGCTTTATTTTCTGTGTAAGAAAATGTAATGTAATGTAGCTCTTAATGTAAGAGCTACCCTTAACAACTTTTTAAGTACCTAATACCCTATTGCTTCTATATGACAATGTTGTAATAGCTGGTCCACAGAACCTTATGCATAACTGACCCCCATTTTTACCATCCCCCAGACTCTGGTGATCATCATTCTACTTTGTGCTGGACTAAGACTATTTTAGATGAAGAAAATCTTATCAGTTATGGCTACATAGCTCAATTTGGAAGATACTGTGCGAAGTAAAATAAGCCTGTGAGAGGATGACAAATATTGCATAATTTGACTTACAGATTCTCTTTATGGGCGGTTACTAGGGCTTTAGCCTTCAGTTTCTTGACTTCGGTGTAACTGACTTTTAGGAATGAGTCATCTTTTGATGGGGAGAACTTAATTTGTAGGGCATTTAGCAGAATCTTAGATCTTTCCAAGTAACCATGATACCTGAAATGTCCCTACACACTGGTAAATGGTCTCTCAGGATGGATACTTGCTCCCTATTAAGCCCTTATATAATAGGAAGTACTTTTTCACCTCTGGAGATATTGTTCTTTTCTGTTTAACATGACCATTTATACCTGGGGTACAGTAGTCCTTGTCCTAAACAAGTTCATTAGCAGATGTGAGGGTTTAAGGACCATTACACCACTTTATATGCTAGTCACAATCTATGGCAAAAGGGAATTTAATTCAAGATTAGAATCAGAAATGAGAGTAGGAGAGGTATGTTTGTGAGAGATTCCATATCCTTGGAATGAGGCCCACATGCCTAGAAGAAGCAACAGTTCTAATGGTGGGTCCTTGGTTTTGCTACTTATACAGTCCACAAAGTATATGCAGCTGGGAATTTCCATTTTGATCGACAGAGCGGATCACACTGAGCTGGGCTAAGATGTAGGTGTTACACAGTGAAGGAGTACATTTTTTCTTGTTCATCATTTTGTGCCCCGGAACATGGTTCACTTAACATGCAGTAAATATTTACATTTTTAAATGCATGAAAAAACTCACGAAAGGATGGTAAATAGGCCAGGGGCTAGGAAGACAATCTTTGTCCTATTACCAACTTCTTGAGCAAGTCATTCCAAGTTGCTGAATGTGATAATCTGAGGAATGGAGAATTATGAGGTGATCTGGAGAGTTTCTCATAGCTACGGGAACTCATGGTGTCTGGTACCATGAATTATTAAGTCACTTGACCTGTGTGTGCCTGCTTCTAGAATGAGTGGTACTTCTGCTGAGTTTGTTTCACTAATAGCAATTTGGGCCATAATCACCCAAAAAAACACATGTTGCAGGTGGATATAGAATGATGAACAGCCCAAAGTGTGCTGCTTGAGGACATGCATTCTTACATCACTTAAAATAGATAGTTCTTTCCCCAAGTAGGGTAAAATATTACACATCTAGTGAACAAAAAGCCCTGTTTAACCAATCACTTGATTGCCTGATATAGGAGAAAGCAATCTCATACCAAACTAAAGAAAAGATCAATTCCTTTATTGCTTAAGTATTAAAGTTATTTTTGCAGGTACTTTAGAATTAGATAATAAATACATTTTCAATAGATCTTTAAAGAATAGCTTCTGTTGTAGAAAACTGGTTTGAAAAGTTGTTATTTGACTAACACATAAGCAATTGGTTAATAAAATTTTAGAGAGTCATAAGATTATACTAAGAATGTTCAGGAGAATAATTAATATTACACATTCATTCCTCACCCACACTCTAAGCCAGAGAAACTACTTCCACAGGAAGCCTAATTACCACCCACATAAACTAGTCAGTAAAAATGACCACAATTTTACACCACTGAAACTTGGAAAGGTAGAAAGCAAGCAGATTGAAAAAAAGCTGCTCATAATCCCAGAGCAAATCCAGATGTGAAAGCAACTGTTTTAAGTCGCCTACCAGTGCTGACTTAGCCAGAGCTCTGCAGATAATGTAAAGAAGTGTAATTTATGGTTCAGGCAGATTTGTTTGGCAATGCTAAGGGTTTTCTGTGGGAAGTTAAGAAAAGACATAGGCCCTTGCAAGTGATCACAAATTTTAAATTAGGAAAAGTTTGGTTGATGACAGGTACAGAAAGTTGGGTTATTCACATTGGCTGTGAAGACTGTGTGAATAGGCATGATAGCCAGGATTAGCTCTCTGTGCTGTGGTACAGTGCCAGTTAGGCAGCAACTGAGGAGAAACAGAGAACCAAAGTTCGGGGAAGGAAAGCATGGGGTCACCATGGAACTAAATACAGAGTTCTGAAGGCATGAAGTGGGTTGGTATTCAGCAAAGATGAAAGGTACCGGAGTGCTGGAAAGACCTCCCACAATAATGTATTAACTCTAGTGACAGCTATCAATTGAGGTTGTGATGAAAATGGTCAGAAACAAAGTACAGAATGTATAGGAATTTGTACAAACAAACTATGTGATCCTAAATTGGGATGCAGGAAGGGGGCACTTCTATTCGACTCCAGCACTTCCAAGCAAACAAGAAGTTAGAGAAAAACCTGTGAATTTCAGAGACCAGGCTGTTAAGCTACATGGCTGCCCTCAAAATGTTCATGGAGATACAGAAGCTATTTTGATCGAAAAATCTGCTGGACTTTTGCTCTTGGGACCTCAGTAGTTTCTGCGGTTGTAAAGTGTAAATTGGAAATATCTTTGTTCTTAAGAAACACATTTAACTTGGAAAGAGAGGCAATAGCATACCTGTCAAGATGCCATCAACAGAAACTACTCAGAACCACTTAGAACAACCAAAACGTTTTATTGAAAGAAAGTAAAACGACACCTCTGAGACTAGAAAGTGGATGAATGAGAGCGAGGAAGTAGAAACCTATTGTGTAGTTAATAGTGACAAAGGCCAAAATTTGTAGATCATTATATGATGAGTGTGTGTGTGTGTGTGTGTGTGTGTGTGTGTGTGTGTGTGTGTGTGTACAATAAGGGGTAGGAAAGATTAAAATATGCCTAATAGTTAGAATTTAGATTCAAAGGAGGAAGAAAAAGAAATATAAATGAAGGGATACCCAGGAAACACTGGTGTGAAGTAGTTTGACATTAAGAAGCTTGGATTTTATGCAGTAGGAAAGAGTTCTGACCTAGAACCACAAGGTGATTACAGGTAGTTCTGAGGTTGATGAGATCAGAAGCAAGTGACTTTGTCTGGGTGCTGGTTTTCCAACTTAAGATCTGGGTGAAAGAATGGAAAGTAAGATGAAAATTGGGTATGTATTCAGGAGGTGGAATAAACAAGACTATGAGTCACTGAACGTGGGTGTTGAAGGAGTGGCTGGCTTGACAATGGCTCTTTGGTTTCCGGTTCAGGAAAGCTTAGTTCCGCTGACTGAATTAGAAATCTAGGAGGAAACTTGGGTCAGGGGAACAGGAACATCAACGTGTGTATCAGGTAGTTGGATAGAAGACTATAAGGATGTAAAATGCAATGGGAAGTTCAAATATGGAGAGCAGACATGGGAACCAATGAGAACTATATAGTTCTTGGAGGTGGGCTATGAAATATTTGTAACATTTTTCTACAGCTAAAGTTTTGTTTTGTTGGTGGAGAGAGTCTTATGAAATGAAATTATTGGCTCCAATTGGAAATTATTGGCTATAATGGAGTTACCTGGTTGGGTAATATTAGGACTGGGACAATTGGTTAGCAATTAGAGATAAGCAAATATACCATACTGATAATAGATTGCCTTGAAATTGATTAATAAGGGGTTTTAAGCATTATTCTGAGGAGTATATGAGTATGGAAGGTTTCTAGTCCCCAAAGGGGAAATGTTAACATACTTCTGTACACACACACACACACACACACACACACACACACACACACACACATATAAAACACATAATTATAATGAGATCTTGATGAATATTTTAAAAGTATAAAACAAGTAGTGCTACTATATTGAAAATCATCAATCATACTCCTTGTTTAGGGTAAATATCTTATTTTAATGTGATTTAATTGTAAGCTTTCCAAGGACATAGGTTTTTCATTGGTTACTTGTGCTTCTGTATGTGCCATTCTCATGGACAAGTACATGGTGTTGAATTTGACTAATATCCATCATCTTATTAAAATGGATGGCTCCTAATGACTCCATATAGTAGGATATAAATTGCCTGAAATACATTGCCTAGGTGTCAGGATAAAGTTATTATACCCAGGGTAATTTAAAACTTGCCAACCTAGTTATAAGGAAGGTGGCAAAATAGTAGCAGCTATTTGGTTCCTACTTGGGCAGAAACTGGGAAGAAATGATTTCTAGGTGACAACAAGGACCAAATTTTCTGGGCAAATTGATGTCGTAAGTTTTCATAAACGTTATCAGAGATGTGAGGTTGCAGAACAATTATCTTTCCTAAACATCTCAGTAGGGATAGGTGCTTGAAGGAAGGTAAGTGATTCATGTACTTGTTTACATGAGACAGACACAAGTAAGAAGAGTTCAGCTGGAATTGCGTATGCCTTGGGGGGAGGCCATGTGTGGGCTGGAGAAGAAAAGGCATTGGAAGCATCATACATAGGAAGAGTTGATACCCCTGGGCCAACGCTCCATTGTGTTCTTCACTGAATGCTCTGGGGTGATCAATGAGTGTGCTAAGGTAAGTCTCCCCAACTCTGCTGGTCCATGGGGGTGGGGAGGGAAGAGTACCAGCCAGTTTGGGAAGGGCAGGAGGCCCCATTTCAGCTATGTAGAAGAAGGAACAATAACAAGGTGCATGCTAAAATTTAGGTCACTGTAATAAAAACAATTCTAAGAAGCTGGGGGAAAACATAAAAATATAAGAGTGGGGGAAGGGAACTAGGCATAGAATAGAGTTCACACACACACACACACACACACACACACACACAACTCTGTGGTTGGTGGAAGAACAGGAAGGAGGCAGAGCAATTATAAACTGGGGACATGAGCAGAGGGTAAAACAGGAAGCACTGAGAAAGGCAGAGACCTAGGACCGCAGGAACACAATCTCTGCCTACGTCTGAGCTAATTCAACGTAGGAGGAAAAGCCTGCTTCCACAATAAGAGGTTCATACAGGTGACTCCAGGTGTGGTGGAGAGTGCAAGAATATATTCTGAACCTCAGTGCAAAAAGAAGACTGAACTCTGTGGGAGGAACACTAACAAAAAAACCAAAGCCAATGACTGGCCAACCAGCCACCACTCGAAAGTCAAGATGGTGTTGGGGGAAATTGACCCTTGTGGTGTTCTGAATGGAACCACAGTAACAACAAACTTATTCCCAAAGGCCTTAGTCTGACTCAAACATTACATTCAAGGCACAGCAGGAAAATAGGGACAATCCTTTCTTTTTCCAAGCGTAAGATGTTGTTCACTTCCGTCTCTGCTGTACAACACAAAATACATGGATTTGAAGAAAACAAAATAAAACAAGCCATAAAACATACTTTGAACAGCAAAACACCACCCACCAAACATACTGCCAAGAGATAACATGATGAACAGAACAGACTCAGATATGACACAGATGCTGGAACTAATCAATAGAACTTGATATAATTGTGGTTAGGAAAAAAAGGGGAGGGGAAAGCAAAACCAAAGTTTCAGCAACATATTGGAAACTGTAAGACAGAATCAAAAAGAAATATTACACTGACAAAGTAAGTATGGGAGATGGAAAATGTCTTTCATGGGTGCTAATTTCTTAGAGCTGCCATAACAAAGTATCAGAACTGGATAGTTTTAAATAAGTAGGAATTTATCATACTCTCTGCAGGTCAGATATTCAAATTTAAGATGTCCATAGGGTTGGTTCACTCTTGGAGACTCAGAGAGTAACTTGTTTTATGCCTATCTTCTAGCTTCTAGTGAATTCATTATCCTGGGTCTTTGAGTTATAGACAGATCACTCAATTTCTGCCATTGTCTGCATATGGCATTCTCGTATGTATGCTGACATGGTTGCCTAAAACCTTTGGGTTTTACTGGCTTGTAGATATTGTTGTGTAGTTACCTGGCCATCTTCTTGTGTGTCTTATTTGTCTTTGCTTGATCTGTGTGTCTATTGTCTATTTAATTCTTACAAGTACACAACTCATACTGGACCAAAGTCTCAAATCATTTCAGCTTGACTACTTCCTCCTAACAAACCAAGGTCCAAACAAGTTCATACTCTGAGTTTCTGGGAAGGATGTGAAGTTGAGTGTAGGGCATGCCTTTCCACTCAGTATATACAGTTCAGCAGTGAATTCTACACTAATTAAATCTAACGATAGGTCAGCAATTTCCAAAACATACAGCAAAGAAAAAGGATATATTTAGGAAAGAGTAGACAAATATAAAAATAAAACAGAACAGAGCACATGAAAGAGTCATGTGACAATGCCAAAGAAAGAAACATATACACCACTGAAATCCAAAAAGGAAAAGAGGAAATGGGGAAAATTAGCATAGGGATAAGTAATGGCTGAGAGTTTACAAAATACATCCAAAAAAGTTTACACACACATCCAAAAAAGCAGGTTGAATAGTACTAAGCAGAATAAATTTTCAAAGAGAGAAACACACACACACACACACACACACACACACACACACACACACACACCCTAGACATACATTCCAAGATAGATATGTGACATATATATCATAGATATGAAAGTATCATAATTATTAAGGGGAAATCAGGCAAGCATTCAGAGAAAAATGAGACACAAGTGAAGAAGCATAAATATTGAGGTAAATGTTTCAGAATCTAAGAAATTATGGAGGTAGGAGACAACAGAATTCCATCCTTCAAGCATTTATAGGCAACAAATCACCTGCCAACCCAGAATTCTTTACTCAGAAAAAAAGTCTCCTAATGTTAGAAAGAAAGTTGAGGTGAGGATGGGAAAGAAAAACAGAGAAAATGAAGGAAGGAGTAACATTGTCCAAAAAGAAAATGTACTCTTTACCTGACTTGTTTAACTGTAACCCTCTGTATATCATCTTTAAAATAACAATTAAAAATATAAAAAAAAGAAAATTGAGAAAACTAATTACCAGATAATTAGTGCATAATTGATGATGTTAAAATGGTATTATACAGGTCATTTCCCAAAGAAATGAAGTGAACAAGAATGAATAAAGGTAAATATAAGACTCAGTATTTGGTCCCTTGGTTACAAAAAGGGTTGTTGCTCTTAAGAAAATGAAGGTACTGTGGCTCAAGTGGTAGAGCGCTTGCCTTGAGTTGAAGAGCTGAGGGACAGTGCCCAGGCCCAGAATTCAGGCCCCATGACTGACCCCCCCCCAAAAAAAAAGAAAAAAAAAGCTGGGTGCTGTTGGCTCAAGCCTGTAATCCTAGCTACCCAGCAGGCTGAGATCTGAGGATTGTGGTTCAAAGTCAGCCCAGGCAGGAAAGTCTGTGAGACTCTTACTTCCAATTATCCACAAGAAAACCAGAAATGGTGCTATAACTCAAGTGGTAGAGCACTAGCCTTTAGCTAAAGAGCTAAGGAGTAGTATCCAGGCCCATAGTTCAAGCCCCACAACTGACAAAAAAAAAAAAAAAAAGAAAGTAAGTAAGAAAAAAAGGAAGGAAGGAAGGAAGGAAGACAGAAAATGAAGGGATTTATGTGTTTAAGGATTTAGCATGTAAAATGCACGCCCAAAATAAAAGATGAGAGAAATGTTAAAAGGTGAGAGAAATGTATTAGGGATACATGGCTTCATGCTAATTAAGCTGCATTAAGAGTATTACCTGAAGGTAACATATATTGTAAACTCTAAGACTAAACAGAAAAAGAAAATGTTTAATAAAATCCAATATTTGCTTCTTGTTAGGAAAAAAAATCTCAATGAACTAGGTTTAATAAGAAACTTCCTTAAACTGACTAAAGGCATATACAAAAATCTTAAATTAACAACTATGTTTAGTATAAAAGCTGAGTTGTGCACCACAAATGATGGATTTTACTGTATCCAAGTTAATAAACAAATTGCCAAAAATATTGATAAAAATGCCTAAATCCATCTCTTTGCCATAGCTTACAACATAGAGACTGGATGGACAAAGGTTCTTGAGTTTGTTCTTTACATTCAGGACTTTTCAAGGTTGTAATCCAAGTGCAAAGATAGTCCCTTCTATTCCAGACCAGGTGTTGCTTCCTGTGTGCGTGATCTATCTGGTTTCATGGGGTGCCACACTTTGACAGGACTTGTGCTTGACTTAACTTCTCCCTTAATTTGTTGATATCTTAATTTCTTAGTGACTTTTTTTTGTAACTAGGTTCCTCATTTTTATTGTGCACCAAACCTTGAAAATGATTTAGTGTGTTATAGCCCATACTCTTTCTCAAACAGTTCTTGGTATGACGACACACACCATCCCACTGATCCAAATCAGTGCACTTCAACATAAATTCTCTGCCATGAAATCTAGGAACATCCCTTCCTTAGGTTCTCTGTTTTTAGGACATTTGGAAATATCAACTTGCCATTAACTCTGAAATAATCCTCCATACTGCAGATCTTTCCTCTGCCTTTTAGTAGCAGTTCTGTGGTGAGGGTGGGGGTGGGGTGGCAGGAAACATAATGTGAAGGACAAAAATTTTAGCATCATTCTAAATCATTCATCCCTTCTAATCATTACTAGAAGCCATTTAGCAGGGGAGTCTCAGTTGTAGCTGTATGGTTAGAATCACCTGAAAATAATCATCATAATAATTCACGAAGCAGAGTAATGGAATAGGAATTTCTGAAAGTGCTACTCATTGACTAGTTCTTCGAAATATTGTTTCTAAATTGTAAAGTGCAGTAAGATTGAGAACCATTGTCTTACATCTAGCTTTACATAGCCATCCTCTCAAGACTCCAACGTATATCCTGGTCACTGTTTGGTTATTAGCATGCCTGTGTTTGGGGGTTGGTGGTGGTGTGGAGAGTTAATGTCTGATCTTGAGGCACATGCAGTCATTTTTGCAAATCATAAACTTCAGGTTGGATTTCTCCTAGGGACCTGAAGGTATATTAGGTATTCTATGTCTCATTTGGAAAATAATTTAGTCAGTTGGGAGAGTTGCTTCACATTTGAATTTTTCTTTCTCAGTAAAATCAGAGTGAAAATAGAATTATTAACTTGACTTTCAGAACCTTAATAAAAATGATTGATGACTGAAGGAATTGGTGGCATTATGGAGAACTCTAAGAAAACCTATTATGCCTATTTAGATATGTGTAGCTATTCATAAGCCTACCATTCATCCACATATATATCTACCTATCCTTATATCTATACCCATGTCCATATATCTACCTATAAAAACATTTTCTATCATTCATTACAATGTCACCATAAACTGAACTAAGAAATATCATAATAGAGCATTATGATATAAATACCCTGGTAAAACGTACTATGCTTGTAGACTTCTCTGGTTAATATGTATTAGAACCAAAAGATCTCTTTAAACTGAAAATAAGTTGGCAACTAGTATGTTAGAAACACTTAATTGGAAACATACTGTTTGAATTTAACAATTACATCAGAACCATACTTGCTGAAAATATGATGCATTTCTAGCCTCTATCTTCAAGGTTTTCTCTGTGTTTTCCTGCAGTAGTTTTCTCTCATTAAGATCTTTGATCCATTTGGAGTTGATTACTGGGTGAGGGATTGGGATCCAGAGTCAGTCTTCTGCATATAGATAGCCCAGCACAATTTGTTGAAGTGGCTGTATTTTTTTCCAGCATGTGTTTTTGGCCTCTTCATCAAATATGCATTCCAAGTAACAAAAAGGAAAGGAAGTTAGATTCTTCAGGATCTAACTCTAGATTCCATTTGAAAATTCAAGGTCATTTTCTACTAGTAGTGAATGGGAACATAGTTTCTTTGTTCTATGGTCATGGAAATTGGAGTTATTTAAGTTGGTTTAATTGACTTCAGTCAAAAGGGTACAAGTATATTTATTGCTTACCAAGTTACTTGCTGTTTGGGGCTTTCTGCAGATCAGAGAGAAATAAAATGAACACTGACATTGAATAGTCTTGATGTATACCTTCAACTTTACTATTATTATTTCAGAGCAAGTACTTAAATCTTGTGATCTTCAGTTTCTCTAGCTTTACAATGAGGATATAATCTCACTGCATCTTTGCAAGGATACAATTCTATTAACTATTATTTGGAGGATTCCTAGTATAATACATGAGTCATATTAGTTTCTCAATACACATTCATTTAGTCGTGTCTTACTACTTACAGAGTATCATTAGTTTATTAGTTAAATGTATGTGATTGAAGAGGACATATATTTCAAATTATATCTATCTTGGAATCTTGAAGAGAATTTGAACAGTAAAACACACATAAATCCTGTGAATAGAGAATTAAGATGTTATTTGGAGAGTTGTAATGAGAAATCTATAGCACACTACAAGGAAACTAGAACAGATTTAACTTTATAACAAATATAATTTGTGAGAGTAGCTAGTATGGTTGAGTTGAATAATGGATTCTAGGTGTATAGTGGTTTTTTTTTTTTTTTTTTTGCCTGTATGGGTCTTGAACTCTGGGTCTAGGTGCTGTCTCTGAGCTCTTCAGCTCAAGGCTAGCATGCTACTCCTTGAGCCACAGCACTACTCCTGGCTTTCTGGTGGTAACTGGATATAAGAGTCTCATGGTCTTTCCTGACCCGGCTGGCTTTGAACTTCAAGCATCAGATCTCAGCCTCCCGGATAGCTAGTATTACAGCCATGAGCCACCAGAGCTTAGAGATGTATAGCTTTCTATAATCTGAAAATAAATAGCTGTCATCCAAATGAACTCCAAGAGTACTTTATGAAGGGAGAATTGTTATTCTAAAGATGGAAAAGTTAAGATTCAAAAGTGTTAATTCTTATCTCAAGTAATATGTTCTATAGACATCAGAAACAAGCATAGAAGATTTTAAAGTTTACCATTTCATTCTTGGGTATCCTTTGAATAGAATGCTGTGTATTGTTGAATGAAATGCTGTATTCTTTAAGTGATTTTATGACTGTATGTTATAGAAAATTTAGAGAAACAAATGACTCTTGTATCCTGAGATGCAAGTGAATTTTTCTGTTGAGTTTATAATTAATTTCTACCTTGAACAATAGGGGAACAAGATATTACATTACATTCCTGATGGATTTTGATGTGTGAAGATCAATTAAGAAAGTTATTTCAGCCTGGTGCTGGTGGCTCATGCCTGTAATTCTAGCTACTCAGGAGGCTAAGATCTGAGGATCGTGGTTCAAAGCCAGCCTGGGCGGGAAAGGCCGTAAGACTCTTATCTCCAATAAACTACCAGGAAACCGCAAGTGGTGCTGGGCTCAAGTGGTAGAGCGCTCACCTTGAGCTGAAGAGCTGAGGGACAGTGCCCAGGCCCAGAGTTCAAGTCCCATGATCCACAAAAAAAAGGAAAGTTATTTCAGGCATTTATGATAGCTTGTATTTGTGTCTGTACTTGCATTCTTTGATTTTTTTCATATCTTTTAGTTTTTTCTCATAAATTTAGGAGTTAAAATTTGGCATGTATCTATTGTATATTTTTATGAAAGTCATAATTTTATCCTTTTGATAATTATAACAGACTTGATTTTCCATTTTCTGTTTCCAATTTCAGGATTTATAAACTATGGGAAATCAAAGGAGCTAAAGAAATCTTGCCCTGTAAACTGTAAATTGCACAAAAAAATCACTGACAACGTATCAGATCTATTCTTTTATGAGCAAGTCCCACTTTATCAACAAAGCATATTCATACATTGTCTCCCTTCTTTATTCACTGATACAATTGTGTGAAGAGACCACCTATAAGAATCCACAGTTAAAATTATATATTTTGTAATTGTTTGTACAAAATTGGAAAGCATTAGTGAGGGGAAGTATACCTACTTAATTCCATCTCTAGCTATCATATCCCTATCTAAAATGCTCACTAGTAAGCTGGGCGCTGGTGGCTCACACCTGTAATCCTAGCTACTCAGGAGGCTGAGATCTGAGGATCACGGTTCAAAGCCAGCCCAGGCAGGAGAAACCGTGAGACTCCTATCTCCAATAAACCACCAGAAAACCGGAAGTGGTGCTGTAGCTCAAGTGGTAGAGCACTCGCTTGAGCTGAAGAGCTGAAGGACAGCACCCAGGCCCAGAGTTCAAGCCCCTTGACCGACCAAAAAATAAAAAAAATAAATAAAATGCTCACTAGTTCATGTATTATCATTCATTACAAATTAATCAGTGAATCAGAAGCAATCATTGGAGGTGCTTTCTAGAAACTGGTCACCTGATTCCGAATGTTGCTTGGAAATGTGAAAGACAAAACAACTTTATAGAGAGGACTCCATATATTTCTTTAAGTGCATATTCAAAACATGTATATGCATATGTTGATGAGATGCATGGATAATTTCCAACATACAAGTGTGTAAGTAAAGCGGTTGTATGTAGATAGTGTATATGAATGAGCTACTAAGTTATGGCTTAACACTTAAAATCAAGACAAACACAAGATGGATTAGGCTCTACGTCATATGAAGTTCAAATATGGGAAAGTTTAACCTACAATTTTTAATTCAGGAGGCTGAGATCTGAGGATCATAGTTTGAACCATGTGGAAAGTCTGTGAGCTTCTTATTTCTAGCCAGCAAAAAGTTGGAAGTGGAGCTGTGGTTTAAGTGGTAGAACTCAAGCTTTGAGCGCAATCACTAAGGAAGCATCATCCAGACCCACAGTTCAAGCCCCAGTACTGGTGTGCAATGCATGCATGTATGCACGCATGCATGTGTGCGTACACACACACACACACACACACACACACACAAACACAGAGGGAGGCAACCAAGAAGGACAGGAAACAGTTGGAGAGGGCTGTATGGAAAGATGAAAAGGAAGAATAAACTGAAGGAAGGGTTACTATAATCTAACAGGCATATAATGCAGCATGGAAAAAATGGACAACATAAATGGATTGCTTTTCTCATCAACCAAAGAGGGAGCAAGGCTTCATTTCTTAGAATTCTTCCCTGTAATATTTTTCTCGGTGTTCAACTTAGTCTTTCATACCTCATGAAAGAAGCATTTACCCCTGGATGGGTGCTATTTCTCTTCCCTTGAGATAAACTTAGATCTTAACTGACAACGCAGGCCCAGCTTGCTTTATTTCCCATAGCCAATGAGCAAGGAAGAGCATATGTTTTGAAGTTGAAGCTCCAGAATGGTATGTTTGAAGTTCTTGGTATCTTTCTTCACTCCATGAAACCTAACGAAACTCAGCCCGCTCCTTCTTGCCTGCAAATGCTCGTGAACATTCACTGCAAGGTGACTCTAACATGAGCTGCAGCTGACACCCTTTTTGCAAGTTCCAGAAATACAAATTAGCCTGCATTGGCAGAAGATTAGGGACGGCTCTTTAAACAGTCTTTCATTCTGCAGTTCTATTTTCCATTCATCTTGCCAAGAGAGTATCTTTTTCCAGAAGTTTCTACTCTGCCCTCTTCTTCTCTTATTTTAGGGTATTTTTTCCCCTCCCAGATCCAACTGTATCTTCACTGGGGCCTCTTACTGTCTCTTATCCTTGTATGTTCTTGTCTCTTCTTTCATCTTTGTGCTCTTTGATTTCCAGATTCTTGGCCAGGAGTAAAACAATGTTGTAAGTGCAGGGCAGTACACTGTTCTGTTCAGTAAAATCTCATTTACTACTTCACTGTTTCTTGGAATCATCTCACATGTCTGAGATATGAGACCAAATATAATTCGTTAACAAATATTGATTGCCTATACCTTGTCCAAAAATGATAGTTCTGGTTTCCCATGGGATGTGTGAATCAGAGGATGCTAGCACCCTACCACTCTATTTTATACTAGGTTCTCCTCCTGCTGTAAAAGAAAGCCTAACTAAATGTAACAAACCTTTTCTCCAAGGGTTCATGTGTCTAGAGATGCTGTCCTTGGCTTCAGTCGGAGTAGATTGGGGAAAAATCAGGGCCACTTAAAGTCCAACTCCTCATCCATGTCCTCCTTCTGAGTCTGACACAGTGTCTCTTGGTTTGTTTACAAGTTTTGACTTCAGAAGTCACATTTATTATCGAAGTCTTCACCATTTACGCACAGGAAGGATGAGGGTTCAGCTCTGGGGTCTGTGGTTAACCTGCACTATTTGGATATCTTCAGGGAGGGAGAAAAGGATGGTGGTTTGGGCCCAGTGGAAATCCTGCCTAGTGACCTGGGGTATTTTGTGTTGTCAGCTTATGCTCTTGAGTTTAAACTTTTGTTAAAAATACATTATCGTATCTTAAAAATCTTTAAAAAAAATCCTCACTACTAAACCATCTGGATGTTTGAGCCTTTCTTGGTGACAATGTTATAATGCCAATGCTATTTTGAACCTCCAAATGACTATCTGATGAAGTTAGGGACAAGTTCAAAAAGCTTCCTTTCTCAAATCTTGTGTTTATTTCCATTCAGTCACAAGCTTAAAGCTATAATGAAAAAAGGTGTCCTCAATGACAATATCATTTTTATTTTCCTTCTCATGTTTTATTTATAACACCACTTAAATCCAATTCAGGTATAAAATCAATAGATGGGAAAGATGGATTTCAGTTAGAATCAAAGGTGCAAGGTATTTTGCTCTGTTACATATTGATATTTGTTTTTTTTTTTTTAGTCTGGATGAATTAATGTCCTAGGAACATAAGGAACTGTTGGCATAGGAATTTAAACTCTGTCTCTCTTTGTTGAGTTTTTTCTATTCATTTTCTGTGGCAAAAATCTTATCAGAGATTAAGTATAATCATGTCCTTTGAGTTTCAATTCCTGAGAATTATGTATGGATAAGAGTTGTTTGTAGTCAAACCTTTCAGTATAGATTTTGTCCTTGAAATGGGACGAAAAGGGAGAAGGAGGCAGGGAAAGAAGAGAAAGAAAAATACCATATATATTGAGTTAACTCTGCTGTGGTGAAATGCTGAGAATAGACTAGGGTTTTACTTCTCCCAGCGTGGCTTTGAAAAAGTTCTTGAATAAATAACTGAATCCTCTCTGCAAAAATAGAGACATATTTTACTAGTAATAGTAATGCTAACAAGGATAATTTGATGGACAACTCTCCATTTGAATGCATCATGAGGGGTGGGCCTTTGGTTAAAAAAAGGAGGCAGGCAGAAAAGATTACTTTGATTCATGCTCTTCTGGGTACTTTGTCTCTTGATTTTTTCCATTTTTTCCCATCTTTGTCCTCGAAAGAGATTTTTTTTTAAAAAAATGCCCACTGTTGAGATTAATCCAGAAACATATATGTCATTATAATTGTGATGAACCTTTTACCTGAAATATGCTTGAGTTTGCATCATTAAAGTTTGCAATAGATATTTTAAGGCTAGGGCTTGGCCATCCAATGAATACTTTCCTCTATCACCCATTTGTATCATTCCAAAAATATCTGAAGAGGCAAGTAAAAGACAGTCTATTTTACATAAACAAATGTGAATCTTCAAGATGTGATTTTCCTATCTCTGAGATGACTTCTCTGTTTGTTGACATTTTTGTTGATGTTGCTTTGATATTTCTAACTTTATTTGTTTTAAGTATCTTTTCAATTTATGTCTTTTTATTAAGTCATCATGTTTGAAGTAAAGGGGGAGGTGTTTTTGATTAGTTTGAATTCAGTCTCATTACCTACCACTAATCAGAAAAGAAAAGGAACTGAAAGGAAAAAAAAACCCTAGCAAATTGTTATCCTCTCTAACTGAACTGATTTAAGACATAACAAGGGAAATGGAAAATATTGGACTTATCCTGACAGATAACTTCGTTTGCCAAACTACAGTCAGATCAGAATTTGAGTCTTAAACTCCTGGAAAATAAAAGAATCCATCCAACTGGAAATTTTAAGAAAAAATGACTTTCAGAAGTAGGACACTAAAGATTCAGTGACATGGTACAAATACAAAAGTTAATAAAGAGACTATAATTATTCAGACTTAAGGACAGGTTCCAGCATACCTTTGAAAAAAGAAATCTCTGTGTATAGATATCCATTGTTATTGTCAGTCATTGCAAAAGTCATCTATACCCAGAACAGTTTCAAATGGTCTTTTTTAGTTTACCATGATTAAAACCCCACTGAAATCCATAAGGCTACAGTATAAACACAGATACATAAACATGCATGCATTAAATGTCTTCACCAGTGACCAAAATGTTAAATCGATTTTATGAGAAGTTGGTTTTCCAGCCACCAAGTGGCTGTAAATGTTAAGTGTTTTTACAGGTTGTTGCTTTCCCAGCTGCTGAGTTGCCTCTCTTTCTCTCTCCCTCTCCCTCTCTCTCTCTCTTTCTCTCTCCTTCCCCACACTACTGCACTCTTGCTTTTCCAGCTGTTAAGCCTCTCTGTACATTTTTATGAAGTTTTTCTCTTTTTTTCCTCCCTTACTTGCTAAATCTATTTATATTTCACTCACAAAAGCAAGTGCAAAATTGTCTTGGCATCATCTAACTTTTATTTTTATTGAATTTTTTTAAACTACAAATAAAAATTCCATCCCTTGTTTCAGTGCTTTCCAGAAAGTAGGGGCCCTAGTTCTTCTAATGAATCCAAGATGAACATTACGAGTTCATCTCAGAATTTAGATACCACAAAAAGCCCTCTTTTCGTGGTATGCTTAGTGGAAACACTGTTCTTGTGGTATTTTTCAATGGAAAAACTATTACTGTGGCATTACTGAGTGCTACAGGAAATACTGGCTGGAATCTTGTAACGAATGGCCAAGGAAAGAGGGGCAATACGGAGCGAGAAATTTAAATGAAGGTAGCCATGGATTGAAGCAATGGGCTCAAACAGGGGCGATGATGTGATTGATCATGCTTCATCCGGCAAACCCAAACTAAATTCAGGACACTTTAGGAAGGAAGAATTCCCTTCTGATTTTGGAGAAATTTGATGAGTACCCAAAGACATCAGATTTGCACCTACACAAGGATGGAAATCAAAGGATGGTCTCAGAGCTAGCTTTTGAAGGGTTGGATGTACTTTTACCATTCTGTTCTAGTGTCTGTTTACAAACGCTTAAAAAATGCTCAGGGCAAAAAGGCACCAAGTAAAGTTAAAGGCTGATGTGCAATGAAAAATATACAACAGAGGATTTGTGGAGAACTCCCCTCCCATCCCAAATTCAATATATGGCTGTACAAGGCTGAAACAATGACAGTGATTGGTGTCTATGCTCGGCTAGAGCTGGATTTAGGTCTGTCATTTTATCCTCTGTTTGATTGGACAGCTTCTTCCAACACTGATGCCTGGCTTCTTTCTTATTTGACTTTCTGCCCATCATGGTTCTCCCTCCTGAGTTTTACAATTCAGAAAGCTTTCTGATTCCTTGTGGACCAATCACTTCTAAAACCCAGTAGTGTAGCCATTTCCTATGTGTAGGAAGATTTTCATCTAACTTACCTTTACAATGTGTCCTATCTACTTCTGTCACCCCAGGAAGAACATTTTTGTTGTAGATGATATTTCTTCAATGTAATCTGATAGTGTTATCAAAGCCAAGCTCCTACCAGGAGCTCTAAAGTCAGTGAAGTGTTTTCTCAAATCCACCTCAAGTCTTCCTTCTTTGGTGACCTCTATAAACCTTTTCAAAGGTTTCATGTCTTCTTCATTCTGAAGAATTTCTTCATTTTTCATTTCTTCATTCATTCCATTCCATGACAACTGTTCCCGGTGTGTACGTGGGGGCAAAGCTAGTGAGTATATTCTTGTCAAAATATAAAAGATAGATACAAATTGCCATTGCCACTGGGTCAGACAAGGTTTTGTCATTGTAAAAAAATGCCTGAAGGGGAGGGGGGGAATCATTTAAAGAAGGAGTTATTATTTTGGTCCATGGTTTCGATCCTCTGGGTCCATTGCTTTTGAACCTGAATGAAGCACAATGTCATAGCAGACCAAGCATGGATGAGCAGAGATGTTTAATTCATGGCCACCAGGAAGGAAGGAAGGAGGGAAAGAAGGAAGAGAGGAGGGAGGAAGATAGAAAAGAGAGAGAGAGGGAGGAAGAGGAGAAGAAGAAGAAGGAAATGCTAGGAGTCAGGAGGGTTCAGGGACAAGACATACCCTTCAAAGAGGTCTGTAATGAGCTATTTCCTCCAACTAGGCTCCACTTCCTAAGTAGATAAAACACTAATTTTTGTAAGAGCCCTCAGAATCTAGTCACTCAAAAGCCCTTGAGTTGGCAACTAAGCCATTATTACAGGAGCCTTCAGGGGACATTACCGATTCAAACTGTAACAGCAGCCTTGACCAAAATCTTTTCTTTACAAGGTATTAGAGGATTCAAGCCAAAGCAATAAATTCTTATTTGAATAAATGTAGACATCAATGGCATTTTAATAGAGTAGTTGCAAGTGGCTTTCCGTTACTCGCTCTATAACTTATTTGTATTTTCAATATGTATTTAACTAAGAAAGAAGTTAATGCTTTACTAAGGAGTCGCTGCATTTAAGGAAATCATATTTTAGAAGCCAGTATGCATATTAAAATGTCATTAAAACCAAGTGTGGTGGCAGACTCCTGAAATCCCAGCCCTGGGAAAGCTGAGGAAAGAAAATACAATGCATAGAAGACACAACAAGACCTTGCTGGAAAAAAATGAAGAAACAGAAATACAGGAAGATCTAGTTACATGTATCTATATTGATTGCATTGGATTGCCCATCTATCTCTGTCTCTAGGAAAAACTAACTCTGCCTGAGATGGAAACATTTTGACTTGAATCCCTAGAGAGCATGGTGAAAATGAATGAAATTGGGCTTTAATGTGGGATATAACTGTTTGCCATTAGTTGAGCTTCAGGTGTATGTTCTTCCCCTCTATGGCAAATCCCCTGTTGTCACTGAATTTGATTTTAGAACCTTGCATCTTGTATATACATTTATCTAATTTGGGGAGGGGAAGGGGAATAGTAAAACGCTGAAACAATGACACAGGATGACCCATCGCAACAATGAGACTCACAAGACACTCTGTTGGGACAGATCTTTGCAGCTTTTGGGAGGAGGGTGGGGAGGAAGTGGGGATATGGAGGAGAGAAGGAATAGTAGAAAACAAAACAAAGGAGGGGATAAACATTCGACAAGAAATGTATTCATGGGCTGGGAGGGTGGTTCAGTGGTAGAGGGCTTGCCTTGCATGCATGAGGCCCTGGGTTTGGTTCCTCAGCACCACATAAACAGAAAAAGCTGGAAATAGCATTGTGGCTCAAGTCGTAGGATGCTAGCCTTGAGCTGAAGAGCTGAGGGACAGTGCCCAGGCCCAGAGTTCAGGCCCCACGACCAACAGAAAAAGAAAAAAAAAGAAATGTACTCATGACTTTACTCATGTAACTGTAACCCCATTGTACAACATCTTTACAATAAAATAAAATTTAAAAAATAAATAAATTTGGTGAAATTAATTAATTAGTGGAGTGATTGAGTACATTGACTTTGGAGCTGGACTGCTGGGGTTGAATTCCAGTTGCATAATTTGTAGTGAAGCCCTGAGAAATTTATAATCATATAGCTTATCTCTTTATTTTAATATGTAAGGACAAAGGCTGGGAATGTGGCTCAGTGGGAGAGGCTGGCTTAACATGCACATGTCTAGCATGGGAAAAATGAACTGACTTTGTTTTTATTGTGAAAATACTGTACAGAGGGGTTACAATTACATGGGCAAGATAATGAGTACATTTCTTATCAAGCATTTATCAAGAAATGAGTACATTTCTTATCCTTCTTTGTTTCCCCTTCCCATCCGTTCCCATCCTCCCCCCCACCCCCGACCTGGTCTTCCCTCCCTCCCCCCCACACCAAAGTTGTAAAGTTCGTTTTCGACATACCGACTTGTACATCTCATTGTTGCAATGGGTCCACCTGTATCCCTATTTAAATGATTTGTTTTTTCCCTTCCCCTCCACAAATTATACCAACATCAAATACAGTGAAAGCAGGGGTTATACCATGGGGGAGGGGAATTGACTTTTATGAGTCTATTCATTTACTTCTCTTCATTTCATTTTTGTTTATTTATTTTGTTGGTCATGAGGCTTGAACTCTGGGCCTAGACACTGTCCCTCAGCTCTTCAGCCAAAGCAAGTTCTCTACCCACAGCACCACTTTTGGTTTTCTGGTGGTTTATTGGAGATAACAGTCTCACAGACTTTCCTGCCCAGGCTGGCTTTGAACCTTGGTCCTCAGATCTAAACCTCCTGAGTAGCTAGGATTATAGGCATGAGCCACCAGCACACAGCTTTATTTTATTTTTAAGTAGTTGTGCAAAGGAATTGCCATTCCACAAAGGAGCCTGTGAACACAATGTGTCTTGATCTATGTCACCTCTAAAGTTTTCTAAATGAAGATGAAAACACATAGATCTTTCCATCATGGTTTTGTGAAAATAATTAAGCACCGCACTGAGAACAATGATCCCATTATTATTTAACCTCTTTGTGATTCAGGTTGTCTCCTGGAGTATGGGGAGAACAGCATGAGCCTTTAAGACTGAAGAGAGACTGAAACTGGACAGCACACGTAACAGAAGCAGGCCCTACACACAGAGGCTGATCATGCGGGCTCGATACGTCATTCAATTATCAATTCATTCATTTATGTCAGAGGCCTTCATATAAATTGCATCTGTAGAGACTGCCTTTTCCTTTCATGTGGATTGTCTTGACTTTCGAGCAGGTCAACTAAATTTGATTAGTACTGTAGTGGTAAAGTAAGCAGAGATCACCTATTTTGGGTTTTCTTTTTTTTTTTTTTAAATTTTATTTTATTTTATTTGAGAACATACTGTACAGAGGGGTTACAATTACATGGGCAGGATAATGCATACATTTCTTACCAAGCATTGCAGCCTCCTCCTTTGTTTACCCTTCACCTCCCTTCCCAGCCTCCCCCCTCCCTCCCACCCAATCATACCCCCCTCCCCCCCCACCGACATTGTAAAGCTGGTTTTGACATGACATTTTGTACTTCTCATTGTTGCAACAGGTCCACCTGAATCCTTAAATGACTTGTTTGTCCCCATCTCCTCCACATGTTATACTGACATCAAATATAGTGAAAGCGGGGGTTACACTGTGGGGGAGGGACATACAAAGCAACAAAGAAATAATCTTATAAATGCGTTAGAAACACATGCATGAAAGAAACAAAAACATTAAAATACATATTTGAGGGTTCGTTTTCCTAACATCACATTATCTGACTTTTTCCGCTTGGCTCATACCTATACTAGATATTGCAAATAAGGGAAACCATGGGACCTATGTTTCTTTGGGCCTGGCTTACTTCACTTAATATAATTTTTTCCAAGCCTTTCCATTTCCTAACAAATAGGGAAATGTCATTCTTTCTGATGGAGGCATAGAATTCCATTGTATATATATACCACATCTTCTTGATCCATTCATCTACTGAGGGGCATCTGGGTTGGTTCCATATCTTAGCTATGGTAAATAATGCTGCAATAAACATAGTTGTGCTGGTAGCTTTAGTGTGGCCTTATTTGTGATCATTTGGGTAAATGCCCAAAAGTGGGATTGCTGGGTCATTGGGGAGCTCTATGTGGAGTCTTTTGAGGAACCTCCATACTGCTTTCCAAAGTGGTTGAACAAGTTTACATTCCCACCAACAATGAAGTAAGGTTCCTTTCTGTCCACATCCCCTCCAGCATCTGTTGTTGTTAGAGTTCTTGATTTTTGCTGTTCTAACTGGAGTGAGGTGATATCTCAATGTTGTTTTGATTTGCATTTCTTTTATGGCTAGGGATGTTGAACATTTCTTCATGTGTCTATTGGCCATCCTTCTTTCTTCTTCAGAGAAGCTTCTCTTTAAGTCTTTCGCCCACTTACTTATTGGGCAGTTGTTTCTTTGAGGATTTGTTGTTGGGTGGTTTAATTTTTTGAGTTCCAAGTATATTTTAGATATGAGACCCTTGTCCGTTGTATGGCTAGTAAAGATCTTCTCCCAATCCGTGGGCTTTCTATTGATCTTGCTAGCTATGTCATTTGCCCTGCAGAAGCTCTGCAACCTTATACAATCCCATTTGTCCAACCTTTCTTTGATTTGTTGTGTTTCCGGGTCTCTATTCAGGAAATTTCGGCCTGAGCCAAGGAGACCCAGGGTTTCTCCTATTCCATCCTGTAATGTTTTCAGATTGTCTGCTTTGAGTTCAAGGTCTGATCCATTTGGAGTTGATTCTGGTGCAGGGTGATATATAAGGATCTAGCTTTAGTTTTCTACATGTAGTTAACCAGTTTTGCCAGCACCATTTACTGAAGAGGCTGTCTGTCTTCCATTCTATTGTTTTAGCTCCCTTATCGAAGATTAGATGGCTATAGGTCTGTAGGTTCATTTCTGGGTTTTCAATTCTATTCCATTGGTCCTGAGGTCTGTTCTTATGCCAATACCAAGCTGTTTTGATTACTATGGCTTTATAGTAGAGTTTGAAATTTGGTATTGATATTCCTCCAGCAGTGTTCTTTCCGTTGAGGAGCGTTTTTGCTATTCGGGGTCTTTTATTGTTCCATATGAATTTTTGGATTGCCTCTTCTATTTCCTTGAAGAATGAGGTTGGAATTTTGATAGGTATTGCGTTGAATTTGTAGATAGCCTTGGGAAGTATTGCCATTTTCACGATGTTAATCTTTCCAATCCAGGAGCATGGGAGGTTTTGCCATTTTTTAAGTTTTGTGTTGATTTCCTTTTTCAAGATTTTAAAGTTTTCATCATAGAGGTCCTTCACTTCTTTAGTTAAGTTAATTCCTAGGTATTTCATTTTTTGTGGGGCTATTACAAATGGAGTTGCTTTCCTAATTTCAGCCACACTTTTCTCATTGTTGGCATACAGAAAAGCCATTGATTTTTGGGGGTTAATTTTATAACCTGCTACTTTGCCAAAGTTTTGAATCAGCTTGAGTAATTTGGGAGTGGAGTCTATGGGATTCTTTAAATACAAGATCATGTCATCTGCAAAGAGGGAGAGTTTTATTTCTTCTTTCCCTATTTGGATCCCCTTTATGTCTGCATCTTGTCTTATTGCTGTAGCTAGGCATTCTAATACTAGATTGAAGAGAAGTGGAGAGAGTGGGCATCCTTGTCTTGTTCCTGAGTTAAGAGGAAATGGCTTTAGTTTTTCACCATTGAGTATAATGCTGGCTGTAGGTTTGTCATATACAGCCTTTATTGTATTGAGGAATGTTCCATGGATTCCTAATTTTTCCAAAACCTTCATCAGGAAGGGGTGTTGGATCTTGTCGAATGCTTTTTCTGCGTCTATTGAGATAACCATGTGGTTCTTATTCTTGCTCCTGTTGATGTGATGAATAATATTAATTGATTTGCGTATATTGAACCAGTTTTGCATCCCTGAAATGAATCCTGTTTGATCGTGGTGTATGATTTTTTGGATGAATTGTTGAAGTCGGTTGGCCAAAATTTTGTTGAGAAGTTTTGCATCAATGTTCATCAAAGAAATGGGTCTATAGTTCTCTTTCTTTGATGAGTCCCTGCCTGGTTTTGGGATGAGGGTTATGATGGCTTCAT
The DNA here is from genome assembly GCF_019054845.1 of Dipodomys spectabilis. NCBI lineage: Eukaryota > Metazoa > Chordata > Mammalia > Rodentia > Heteromyidae > Dipodomys > Dipodomys spectabilis. Next base: position 37,491 of record NW_024871006.1, on the reverse strand, counting down.
AGAATGTGTTCGGTAGCTATTTTGGGTTTTCATGTTCTATGGTTAGTTATGATAAAAGAAAACAATGCATGTTAAGATGAGTGGATCAGTATACTATGAGCAGATGCACAAAAGTTTCCCCTATAATTAGGAGTTTTCAGCTCAAGGATATAATGATGCTGAAAAATACATAATTGCTCACTGAGCAGGTGCAAGCTACTCTACAGTTTCCTCATTCAGAATCTTGTTCAACCTTAGTAGTTACATTTCTCTAACACATGTCTGTCTGCCTATCTGTCTGTCTGTCTCTCTATCCACTTATCTTCTACCTGCCTGTCTGCCTGCCTGTTTGTCTATCTTATCTATCTATCTATCATCTATCTATCTATCTATCTATCTATCTATCTATCTATCTATCTATCTATCTATCTATCTATCTATCTATCTATCTATCTATCTATCTATCTATCTATCTATCTAATCTATCTATCTATCTGCCTGTCTGTCTGTCTGTCTGTCTGTTTATTTGTCTGTCAGTCTCTGTCATCTATAAATCTATCATCTTATCTTTTACCTTCCTTTTTATTTTATTTTTTGTTGGTTGTGGGGCTTGAACTCTGGACCTGGGCACTGTCCCTCAGCTCTTCAGCTCAAGGTGAGTGTTCTACTGCTTGAGCCACAACGCCAGTTCCAGTTTTCTAGTGTTTTATTGGAGATAAGAGTCTCACAGACTTTTCTGCACGGGCTGGCTTTGAACCATGATCCTCAGATCTCAGCCTCCTGAGTAGCTAGGATGACAGGCACGAGCCACCAGCGCCCGGCCTACCTTCCTTTTTATCATCTATCCATCTGCCTATCTTTCTATCATCTATCAATTTGTCATCTATCTGTTTATTTGCTAATCAACTATCCATCTATCTAAATTATTTCTTGAGAGATCAAGGAGAAGGAATTATATATGTGTGTGTGTGTGTGTGTGTGTGTGTGTGTGGTGTGTGTGTGTATGTGTGTGTGTGTGTGTGTATGTGTGTGTGAGTATATACATAGTTACACATATGTAAAAAGGAATGGCTAGTATTGAGATTCAGGTCACTCACATCAAGAACAGTCTTTCCCCACCCCAATGTGTTGAGGCCAGCAGACAGCACACCTGCTATTGTGTGAGGTGCTCTGCCAAGCAGAGCAGCACAGCTGCAGGACACTCAGCTGCTGGCGGTCTGCTCTGAGTTGTGCCTGTCTTCAGCCATAGAGCTCCGTCCGAGGCAAGTTCAACCCGGTTCTTTGGCAGCTGAAGTCTACACAGACCCTGAAGGGAATGGTGGAGAAAAGTGAGTTTGACATGGTTAGAAATATTTAGATCTGGGATGTAAACTGCAAGGAAAATATTTACTATGTTTGTTTTAAGACCACAAAGGTTTGGATCCCAGGAATCTTCGGAGCAGTACAAAAGGCTCTTGCCAGGGCACCAATTTAACAATTTTGTCAATGACAAAAGGGCATCCTGTTTAACGAGTCTGTATTTAAATAGCATGTTTCCAATGTATTAGCATGTCTGTCCCATCTGTTTACAAGACAAATTCTTTAACTCCTTGATTTTAAATCTGGTTTTTGAATTTGGACAGAATCAAAATACTTTCCTTTGATAGAAAGCAAGCATGCAAGCAAGCAGGTCACCAAAAAGCTAAAGAACTACTACTCAAGCCTAGGCACTAACCTTGCCATGGCTTAACCTGGGGAAGCAGCCCTGTCCTCATGTTACCTTTGCAAAATCTTTTGCAACCGAGACAGCATGGAGAACAGGTACAACAGAATGCTACAGAACCATCCAGCCTTGTGTGCTTAGTCAGTCCGTTTTAACCAAGAATTGAAACGACTACCAATAATGATAGTAGTACTAACAATAATCTGTGTGATTTAAAATGATACATAGCCTGAATTCTCTCTCTAGTATATGAGAATCCTTTCTCTGAAGCATGACTTGCAGGACATAGTGATTTCTCTGTGGTTTTCTGTTCGGCTGCTACAGAGTGCAAAATAGTTACTGTAAAGAAAATTCTTAGGAAAACATATCAGTTACATGTTGCTGTTAGATGCACATGTCTGAAGGAGAGACTGGAGCTGGAGAGAAAGCCACAAGGAGAGAAACACGCAGATTGAGAGAGAAGGGGAAGAGAGGGCAAAAGAGCAAAGGAAGAAAGAGAGAAGCTGGAGGGAGAGTCAGAAAGAGAGGGAGAGGAAAGGGAGAGAGAGAGAGAGAGAGAGAGAGAGAGACAGAGAGACAGAGAGAGAGAGAGAGAGAGAGAGAGAGAGAGAGAGAGAGAGAGAGAGAGAGAGACTAGCATCACATGGTTCTTATAAAGGTCTGCAGAAAATCATTTAACTCCTTTGTTTTTAAAGACAGTGCACCAACCAGATACAATTTTAACCATTTTCCCAGCTCTCAGCAAAGTAATGTTTAAAAGTATCAATTTCATCCTGCTCCATTGTCAGATGGATTTCCTCCCTTTTTAGCCTTCTTTTTCTATACTACCAAGCCAATTCCTGCTGTCTTAGCAGTCTTAACACATGACAAACAAATAGCTGCTTCTCAGTTGAATTCCTATGTAGTATTCATAACCGTAAACTGTATGGAAGATTCCTCACACATCTGAATTATCAGAGAGGTGAGAGGAGTCTTTGTGTATAGCATTAATAGAAAACCTTGGGGAAATTACTATGTCCTATACATTCTTTTCAGGATCATTTCCAGGACCTCTCCATCCATCCATGCTTGTCTATTGCCACCATATGTGTGACTCTATTTAAGTTCAACATCTACTTATGAGTCTTTACAACTGTAAAGGTGCTCTGTTCATATCTCGCTGACCCTACCCATGAAGCAAAAGAGGAAGCTACTGTACTTTCCCTAATCAGTTAACAATTAAAAAAGAACTCTAATGCCCAGGAAAATTGTTGGAAACAATTTAACATCACTGAACATAGTCACATTTTTAGTGTCATCTTTTTTTTGTTCTTTTGTCAGTCGTGGGGCTTGAACTCTGGGCCTGGGCACTGTTCCTCTGCTCTTCAGCTCAAGGCGAGCGCTCTACCACTTGAGCCACAGCGCCAATTCCTACAGAAGCATATTAATCATGATGATTGCTATGGGAAAAATTCAAACATAAAAAAATTTGTATTTGCGAATAGCCTGATTTTTCAGGATGACCATTAGAGAAATACAGACTCATGTGATGTATGGCAACATAGAATATGAAGGAGCTGAACAGTTTGGTCTAATTATAACTTCTGTCATTTTGGAGGAAGGAGAAGCCACAGTAAAGCAGCACAGTCAGTCAGATCATTCATCTCTGGTGAAGTTTAGATATCCCAGATATCTACTCCCCAGTCTTCTTAACTTCCTTGCTTTCGAACAAATGCCCCATCATTCAAAATCAGGTAAAAAGAAGGCTCTGGAATATTGGATAATCAACTAAAAGAACCATATTTGGTCCACCAAAATAACAACTCTCCCATTCTCTCAATTAGAATGAACTCATTTCTGGTAAAGATTTATGTATTAATTATGTACCTTGTTCTTCTATACACTTCAAATCTTTCTGGAATAGATCCATTTTATGCTTTTTTTTAGCATCAATACGTAATATCAAGTTCTGATAGAGTTAAACAAGAAACAAAACGACAACGAAATAAACCAGAAGGAGATGTGTGTGTGTGTGAATGTGTATGTGTGTGTGTTTTAATGTCATTTAAGCTTAACAATCTAATAGTTACTGTGTGTTATATTTCAATTGCTACTTTGGCAACAACAGAAACATTGCCACCGCATTAGTGACTTAAATAATACATATTTATTATCTTACAGTTCTATAGATTAGAAATCTAAAGTGCCTTTCTCTGAAACAATAGCAGGATTGAGTTTCCCCGATAGGGAGCAATAGGAGAAAATCCATTTCCTTGTCTTTTTCTGTGTCTGTCAGTCACCTCCATTCTTTGTGTAGAGGTAGATCATTTATCTCTGATACAGCTGACATATCCCAGAGATCTGATCCCCGGGAGTTTTCATTCCTTGGTGTTGAACAAATCAGACAAAGGAAGGCTCTGGAATTTTAAAGCCAGCAGCTGTGGGTCACATACACGGGGTTGTGTTGTCCTCAGCTTTCATTTACGCTCATTTACGCTCATCTCTTTCTTGTACATCCGCTAAGGGAGGCCAGTAATACAAAACAGAAAGTTGATGTCATGTTTACTGCTCACTCAACAACTACAGGCTCAGTGGCCACGTGTTGTCTGGACTGCCTTTCTGTTTATTGAGATTATTGGTCCTGGCCATCTGTGTGTGATGAAAACAACCACGGGCTGGACCTCCATCATTCCAGTCATTTTTATCAGTTACTCTACTGATTTTAGCATCCCATTTCAAACTACAGGTTTTAAACCTAGATGGAATCACGTCAGTTGTTACAACAGACAACAATCCTGTGCAAATGACTTAAGAATCTTGAGCCATTCAAAGTACAAGACATTGGTCATAGCTCATTGGTAAATGAAAGAGTATTGTTGGACATCTGTTTTGTACTGGACAGCATGTTAGATGCTAGGCAAAGAAGATCCATGTAAGTCCTTAACTTCAAAAATCTCTCACTATTTCAAATGAGAGGCATCAGAACACACAGAACTAAAATACAATTTCTTTGATTCTGTACTACTAAACAAATGGCAATATTGAACAGGAAGCTATGCATGATGTCCTCACTTTGTAGAAAGATAACAAGGATAATCACCAAATAGTCAACCATTATTAAGAATGGTACTAATCACTCCTGCCTGTAATTCTAGCTACTTGGGAGGCTGAGATCTGAGGTTAGAAGCCATCCAGGGCAGGGGTGTCCATGACTCTCTTGTCTCCAATTAGCCAGATAAAAGCTGAAAGTGGAAGTGTGGCTTAAGAGGCAGAGTAAAAAAAAAAAAGCCCAGCCAGCTTGTGTGAAAAAATCCGAGTGAGAGCACAGGCCCTTGGTTCAAGCCCCAGTACCAATCCCTCCCCTCCAAGGCCATGATGGCATTTAATTAGTTTTGGTTTGTCACCTCTTATGAAAGAAAGAATGCTTCATGAGTAGGGAGCCACCAAAACACTGAACAAGGTGCTAGGAGAAACTGAAAACTCAAAGGTATTTACAAAAAAAAGTAATTCGTCTAGTTCCATGTTTTGGGGGAAAGATATCTTGGAATCTTAAAACTCAAAGCAATGTTTAAAGTAAGAAAATCAACAAAGCTATTCCCCTTTGGTGGTTGCCATTGTTGACGTTGTAGAGTAGCTGGAATGAATAAGAGAAATGGTTGAAGTTTGTTTTTGAGATGCTGTAATATGGCACTTGGGCGACCTCCCATGATGCTGGATCTCTGCTGGGTCTGACGAAGGCAGACATTCATTAAGCCTTTCACCACCAGCGGTTGGAACTCATCCATTTCATGCGAGTAGACAACCACAACTATTTCACTCCGTATATCAGTACCAGAAGCTAGGAGCATGGAATGCACACAGTGTGCTTTGAACCTCATAATTGTTCCTTATAATAATAAATTTTTACTTTTGAACCTGTGAGTTATCAAGGAAAAAGAAACACAAAGCCACTTTGGTTAAAGGATAGACTTAAAATAACAGGAATTATGGAAATGGAAAAATACCACTTTTCTTTGTTGGCCTAAGGATTTATGTTTGGGGAAAAAATGATTCAGAGGTGATGGCCTTTCTTGGACATTAACAAACCATAGAGCTGTTTGCATCTCTGGACAATGGGTGCTGTGTAAATTCTGAGAGGCCATGGCAGAGGGAGGAGAGCTGAGTTCAGTGGCAGCTAGATGCCTAAAAGGAAGGAACCCACTGAGTTGAGGGGAGAATAAAGACATTTTAATATCTTATTATCATCTCAACCAATATTTGAGAGTGAGGACAATTGTTCTTTGAACTGAAAGACCGCTATTGATGAACAAAAAGCGATGTAGCCATAGAAACAACAAGTTTTCCCCAGAGATTTTTGTCATATTCAACTTACGCTTATCAGATTCAGAGTCTAATACAAATACATTCCAGATGGAAGAAACAATCAGACACTGAAGCACTCAAAATTCGATGACAAAAGCATAAAGAAAAGTAGACAGATTTTTTTCCCAAGGGTTAGAAATTAAAAGGAAAATGTTTTCAGATGGAGTTTCAATATACACGAACATGACTTAAGTAACAATTGCTTTATATTATAATCATAGCACTTGCGAGATTGAGGTGGGAGAATCGTAAGTTTGAGGACAGCTTGGGCAACATAGTAAGACTCGATCTATGTGTCTTCCTGTCTGTCTGTCTATCTGTTTCTCATCTATCTGTATGTATGCCTGTAAGCTAGTCTGCAGCAGTAGTTGCATTAAATGTTAAGTAGAGAATAAGATTCATCTCTTCTTATTTCTTCATGCAAATATAAGAAAATAGTAAGTATAAAAAAATAATAGATCCACTGGCCAATGGTATAGTCAATTTATTAAGTGACCGAACAAATAGTCAATATACTAAATGAAAATATCCAATTGTGTTGCCAATCAGAGTGTTGTGTTTGGGGTCCAACATTAAATTATAAGAAATACCAAAACAAAAAAAAATCTAGATTCGAAAGCTAGAAAGAGCACCATACGATTAATTTGTCTCCATTGTTGTCAAAATTGCAAATTGATTAAAAAAATGTATCAGAATGTAACTTGAACATATGTGCACATGTGTGATTGAGGAAGCTGTATTCTGCTAGGCAAGGCTGTAAAATCGTTGTATTGTGCTTTCTCAATACCTTTATCTTATCTTCTAGATAAAAACTCTCTGTAATCTCCCTCTCAGATCACTAGTAGAGCTGATACACAATAGCCTTCTGCCTTCCTGAGAGTTATGGAGGTGGGAGGGAAGGGATGTTAGGGGAGAAACAAAGGAGAAGGCAACAATGCTTGATAGGAAATGTACTCATTACCTTGCTCATGTAACTGTAACCCCTCTGTACACTATTTTTACAATAAAAAATTTAAAAAAAAGAAGGTATAGTAGAAAAGGAGGCAACTTCATACCATCTATACATGTTTCATGTCTTTCATTCTCCTTGATGAGGGAAGGTGAACAGGAGACATAGGGTTTAAAAAATAGCTATCAGTTGATTTTCAGTTGTGATCTGAGTCTAGGCAGATGCCTGTGCAGTGATCTTTCTGCTGTGATTTTAAGAGTTCTTTTGATAGCGGACTACTCTCTTTAGTATTCACTGACTTAGGTCAATACTTAGGTCCATCTGATTTCTTGCTTCTTTTTAACTGTACATTTTTTTTTTGTCTTTTCTTTTTTGGTACTGGGGATCAAACCTAAGACTTGGCACTTGCTAGGCAAGTGCTTTGCCACTCAGCTACATCCCAGCCCCATTTCTTGAGTAACCATCTTGAGGCTGTTTTCTCTTGCTGTTCAGACCCTGCAGAAAACCTGAGATCTTCTCCAGGTGGGCTGATGCCTGGCTTCACTCTGTCCTGTTCTCAAGGCTCTGCTCTCCTCTGCCTTCACCCCCAACCCCATGCTCTCCAGTCAACCTCTTGCCTTTCCCCCTTCGCTTTTTTTTGGTAATGTCAGTGACCTTTATTTTTATTATTGATTTATTGATTGATTGGTTGGTGGTTATTGTAGAGTAGATATACAGAGTGGTGACGGTTACATGAATCATGTAATGAGCAATGAGTACATTTTTTTTTCTGTGTGTGTCAGTCATGGAGCTTGAACTCTGGGCCTGCGTGCTGTCCCTGAGCTCTTCAGCTCAAGGTGGGTGGGCTACCACTTGAGGCATAGCGCCACTTCTGGTTTTCTGGTAGTAAATTGGAAATAAGATTTTCACAGACTTTCTTGTCTGGGCTAGCTTTGAACCTGGATGCTCAGATCTTAACCTCCTCAGTAGCTAGGATGACAGGTGTGAGTCACCAGTGCTTGGCTGACTACATTTCTTTTATGAGCCATGTCTTCCCTTCCCTCCTTCTCTCCATTTTTCCCACCCATCCCCACCCACAAGATGTACAGTTCATTTTCTGCACAGTGTCCAGTGAGGACCACTGTTGTATTTGTTCACCCAAATACAAACAAATGAATGAACAAGATGAAAGGACAAGAAAACAAAAATAGCAATGATGGTAACTAAAAAAATGTATCTTGTTTCCTTTGCTTGGAGTTCATTTCGTGAAATATTAGCCTCACATATCAGGAACTATGTGCCCTTCCTTGGCTTCTGGTGGGTTAAGAAAGCATAACTCAAGGAAAAGAAAAGCCAAAAACATGCTGGCAGTTGTTCCAAACAACCACCACCACCACCACCAAAGATTAATCAATCTCCCTAGTGAGTGCTCAAGTGTTGTTACATAATGGTAGGCAAATGAGCAAGAGGAAAGGGAGGCTGAATCTGTTTTAGGACAAGAAGTTTTGCAGGCCACATATCCATGGTCAGTTATCTCTGGAAGGCAGAAGTCATTGTCATGTATACATTTTGTAATGTGTGCTCTTTGAAATCCAAGTAAAAACTGAGATAACAGGATAAGGTCCACTTAGATGTTACACCTCTAAACTATTGTTTATGATTTCCAAGGCTGTGGCCTTCAGGAAAGAAACAATTATTCACAAAGCAGGTAACATACAAGCTATCTGGATTCAGAGCGTAATTGTATTAATGATTAGAAAAATATAACACTTTATTATGGCAATTTGGAAATAATACAATGTTCTGTGATAGGAGGAATAGTTTGAAAAGTTAGGGTTGGGCTGAGAAGGTGGCTCAGTGGTAGAGTGCTTGTCTAGCATGCATGAAGCCCTGGGTTTGATTCCTCAGTACCACATACACAGAAAAGGCTGGAAGTGGTGTTGTGGCTCAAGTGGTAGAGTGCTAGCCTTGAGCAAAAGAAGCTCAGGGTCAGTGCCCAGGCCCTGAGTTCATGCCCTAGGACTGGCCAAAAAAAAAAAGATAGGGCCATATCTTTTTATTTATTTATTCATTTGTTTATTTATTTGTTGGTCATGGGGCTTGAACTCTGGGCCTGAGTGCTGTCCCTGAGCTCTTCAGCTCAAGGCTAGCACTCTATCATTTGAGCCACAGCACCACTTCTGGTTTTCTGGTGGTTTGTTGGACATAAGAGTCTTATGGACTTCCCTTGCCCAGGTTGGCTTTGAAATATAATCCTCAGATCTCAGCCTCCTGAATAGCTAGGATTACAGGTGTGAGCCACCAGTACCCAGTTTATCTTTGTAATTTTTAAGTTGAGAGTGGTATTGGGACTTGTACTCTGGGCTTCATGCCTGCCACACAGCATTCTATCACCTGAGCCACAGCCATAGCCCTTGCTTTGATTTTTAGTTATATTCCATGGAGGTCTTATGTGTTTTACCTAAGGCTAGCCTCAGACCTTGATCTTCCTCTATTCTGTGTTAGGATTATAGATGTGAACACATAACATCTCCTGTTAATTGAGATGGGGTTAACTAGGTTTTTTGCATTCAAACCTCTGTCCTCCTAATCTATATCTTCTGAGAACCTGGGATTACAAGAATGGACTACTACACCCAGCCTAGATTACATCTTTATCAAAGAAAATCATGCTATGAAAATAATGATTAGAGACCATATTCACTAAGGAATGCAATGTGGGAAAACATTGATAGAAAACACTACTTTTTTTCTTTTAGCTATGGGGCTTGAACTCAAGGCTTGGGCACTGTCCCTGAGCTCTTTTGCTCAAAGCTACTGCTCTACCACTTTGAGCCACAACACAGCACCACCTCTGGTTTTCTGGTGGTTGACTGGAGACAAGAGTCTCACAGACTTTCATGCCTGGGCTGGCTTTGAACCATGATGCTCAGATCTCAGCCTCCTGAGTAGCTAGGATCACAGGAGTGAGCCACCAGCACCTGGCTAAAAACAGTATATATTTTATATATTTATAATTATGTAGGGTGCACATACTCATTAAGATATTGGGACTAGAACTGGACACAGATGGCTCATGCTTTTTATACTAGTTGGTGAGGAGGCTGAGTCTTAGAGCATGAAGTTCAAAGCTCGCCCAAAGAGAAATGTCTGAGAGAATCAATCTCCAATTAAGAAGCAAAATTCCAGAATGGAGGTGAGACTCAAGTGGTAGAGCAACAGATGTGATCCAGAAAGCCAACTAAGTGTGCAAGGCTACAAGTTCAAACCCCATTACTAGCAAGCATGGGCATGCGTGGTGCACACACACACACACACACACACACACACACACACACACATACATACATACACACACACACACACACACACACACACACACACAGAGATACTGGGAGTAGGAATTCAACAACTAACTTGCTAGCACAGCTTTGATTCGGTAGTTTGGTAAACTTGAGGCAGCTATTTAGAACCTCTAGCCTCCAGAAATAAAGAGGAAAGAATAATGTTTTCTGTTATTGTCTATTACATTCAAGAGGATTACATGAGCTAAGGCAAAAGAAGGGTTGCCAAGTGTTGTTTACATAGCTCTATAGAAAGCCTGAAAAGGCCTTCCATAAAAATGAAAATAGACGTGATGCTCAAATCGTTTTGCCTTACTGGACATCTTCCCATAACGCTGTTCAATTATTTTTCCAGTTAAAAGCTAAGAGACACTGAGCAATGGGGACCCACTCTGTTGATGAGAACACATGCGTTCTGAGGCCAGCTCCTCAGTAGGAGGTTATACCAAGCTGAAGTCTTTGTTTCGCAGAGAAGCTTGCTTCTTAAACACACTGTGCTAAACAGTCAATTCTTGATTATAATAAACATTTTCTATTGCTTATTTAACCCCAACATCTGAGTTTATAATGGAGGGTCAAAGATGACTTTTTCTTTATTGAACTACTACTATCTTTCTTTATAAATGAGAAGGGCAAACATTTACTCCCTGGGAGTTTATCCTTGTCAAACTACTAGAGTCTTGCTGTGATTAAAAATTAGTCATTCAAAAATGTGAGACTTTCTTCTTTCCACATGGCTTGGCGGTAGCTAGCATTGTCATAGAAAGCTAGAAATATTGTTAAGCCATTGAGACCATGTATTTTGGAGGACTGTCTACTTGTATGGCCTTATTATAAGGTCATGAGATGTCCCAATGTTCATGGAGAGAAACGTGGGTCTTGGAAATTTAACAGTACATTGTATTCCCTCTGGTCATTTTTCTGTGAGTAGAACTTACCTAGTTTGATTCTTCATTACTTGGAAATCCTGAATAGTTTTTCTTGGAAGTGACCAGATGGAAAAAATTAAAAAATGTTTCAGAAGAGCTATTAATGTTGGATGAATTACTTTTTTCTAGAGGAGTTTTATATTTATTTCTTACTGAGAACAAGAACATTTATGAGATAAGTATTAGCTTATATGATGGGATGAAAATTCTTTTATTAGAATTTAAAGCTATAGCTACACGCATAGGCGAGCTTGATGCTGTGCTCAATTCCTTTACACTTCATTTACACTTTAAGAAGGCATCATAAATATTCTATGGAGAGTCTGTGGAGAGCTCAAATAGTATTATCTTTTAGAAAGATTAGGTCACAGCGCAACAAAATCAACACCACCAAATGGGTATATTCCAAGAGTGGGGAGGAGCCAAGGGGAGAGAAGAAGACAAATAAAACAGGGAAGGGGGAGACAATGCAGTCAGGAATTCATTGCATATATCAGAAAACCAAGAAAAGTAGAGGTAGGCATTGGTTGAAGTGTGTGGGGGTGAGAATATGAAAAGGGGTGACACTGGTCAGATGTATTCTATCCATAAACCGCTTTGTTATATGGCACCTCTCTTGTACAACGAGTTAAAGATCATTTTCAAAAATAGTCATAGAAAAGAAGACAGCAGAATGAAAACCTTTTATTACAATTTTGTCTCAAGTCATTGTAAAATTATGAGCGCGAAGAAGCATTGGCATTGCCATCTTTTCTCTAGAATCTTTTTCTTTTTTCCTTTTTGGGATAGTCTCAGAGGTTTTTTTTTTTTGTTGTTTGGTTGCTTGGTTCGTTGGTTGATTTTGTTGTTGTTGTTGTTGTTTTGGCTCGTAACATTCTTCAGACAATAGTCTCCTACTTACAAGCCTCCCGTGTGGCTGCAGTCACAGACATGTGTCACCATGCCCAGTTGATTAATGTGGAGATGAGGTCAAGCTCACTTTTGGCCTGGACATCCTTGAACTGCTTAGAGTGTTTTGATAGAGGACATTTTGTCACATTCTGTTGCCCTTAACAAATGCATATTCCTTATAAGAAAATGTGAAAACACTATCTATCTGTATATGTCTTCATCTGCAGGAATATTTAACCCAACTAATGAACAGACATGTTTAACATCATTACTGGTTATTTGGTTTCCAGAAGCCTTATTTTTTTTTTACTTTCTTATGCTAATTTATAAGGATTGACATGTTCAGTGCTGATTTTTATTTTAAAATTGAAATTTTAATGTTGGAAATATAAATCAAATCTAATGGGCTCCTAGAGCTTACTGTTGTTCAGATATCCTTATTGTGCAGATGTCCCGGTTATGGAAACATCAGTAACATGGTCCTTCAAGGCTACAGTCTAGATCTTTGGTTGTCCACTTCCATATACACCATGAGGGGAAAAGGAGTTATCACAGTGGATACGAATTATTTGTTTAGAGGTTTCAAGGACATCTGCTTGATTTCAGCTGTTCTTCCCACATATTTCCCCCTCCATTTCTTTTTTTGAAATGTAAAAACACCTAGAATATACACTGATGACCATATACAAAGCTGTTTGGAAACATTAAATATGAAGTGTCTTTTCCAAACTTTTCTTTTCCTCTACATATCTGTGTTAAGGCTGAGGAAGTAATTTAAAATAAAGTCTATTTTATTGAAACTAAGATTATAGCTTTTCACCACAGTCACTCTTTCAAGACTTGGAGAGACATTCCAAAGACTCATCAAATACCTTTAAAGTATCAGTTTGAAATCAAATTCACTTGAGGACTTCCAATTTGACCCACAAAGGAAAAGAATTTCTGAAAATTGTTGTTGTTGTTTAATTTTTCTCAGACTAAGAGCATAATGTTCTGTATTTGGATGTCCTATGGAAATGATTGAGCCAGGTTGCAACTTTGTAATGTTGCCCATCTAGGAAATGAAATAATAAAGAGTGTGTCTTTCACCATGGGGTAATGGAAATGTTGGAATCTATTTTCTGATCTGTTGAAGAAGTGAAGTGGTAAGAATATCCTTTCCTCAGGTGCAAAAATCTGGTATTTCCCTCTGAAAGTACTCAGAAAGAGACTTAAACATATACAGGATCATATGCATATATACACAGACATGTTAACTAAAGTATGGTATATGCATATGTATATATGTCCATGGTGTAAGTTCTTTGAACATCAAACTTAACCATTTACCCAAAACAAATAACAGGAAGCTGGAGCATGTATTGGGGGTGGGGCAGGGAGGATGTCATGGAGGAGGGGTGTAAATGAACAGAGATAGGAAGAATAGGCGATTGCATCCATAATCCAAAATATACATATGCAAAAATGGAACTAGAGAAATTGAAGGGATGGGTGGGATTGGAAAAGACAGTGGAGAAAAATGAAGCGGGGGGGGACTGCTTATGGTGCATTGCATTTGCAAACTGACATATGGAACTAAAACCCCTACACACAACTACTTAAGGATATTTTTGTCTGTCGTGGGACCTGAACTCTGGGCCTGGGCACTGTCCCTTAGCTCTTCAGCTCAAGGCTAGCGCTCTACCACTTGAGCCAAAGTACCACTTCCAGCTTTTTCTGCTTATGTGGTGCTGAGGAATGGAACCCAGGGTCTCATGCATGCCAGGCAAGTGCTCAACCACTGAGCCACCTTCCCAGACCCTACTTAAGGATTTTTAAAAAAATGCTCTTTGTATGTTTTCCCAACATACAATTTTCAATCAGATTTTCTCAACCTTTATTTTACTGATATTGAGTGAGAGAATTCTTTGTGGGGAAGGGGTGTCTTCCGCACTGTGAGATGTTTAGTGTCATCTTCAATCTCTCTCCCCCAGATGAAAGTCAATCCCCCCTCTGACAAACTCCACTTCAATTAGGACAACCAAGAATGTCTCCAGACATTGCCAAATGACCCCTGGGAGGAAGATTACCCTTATTGAGAACCATTGCTGTAAATCTTGCATAATTATAATAATACTTCCATGCTTGAAGACGCTAGTTATCTTCTCTGTTTTTCTTGCAACTCTTGCGACATGTCCTGTGTATGTACACTGAAAACTTCACTGAATGTGTCAGCTGCTTGTCCACTATTGGCATTTTTTTGTTTTGTCGACTTGACTCCAGGGACCTCAGATCTTTTATGGAGTGCGGTGTAGGGTCATATCCCCTGTGTGATTATGTATCTATTTTCAGATGTATGTGCTGGTAGTGCAATCCCATATGATGCTGTCTCTGAGACTTTGCCAACAAGTCTCCCATCGGGTCAGATTTTCTGTCTTTCTCTTGCTATAGGTATATCAACCTGGATGAGTCGAGTCCTCAGAGCAGTATAAAGGAAAGCAGCCTGTTGAAAAAAAGCGAGGGGTGGGCACTGTGGCTCACCCTTGAAATCCTAGCTACTCAGGAGGCTGAGATCTGAGGATCGCAGTTCAAAGCCAGCCTGGGCAGGAAAGTCCATGAGACTCTTATCTCCAATCAACCATCAGAAAACCAGAAGTGGTGCTGTGGCTCAAGTGGTAGAGTGATAGCCTTGAGTTGAAGAGCTCAGGGACAGCGCCCAGGCCCAGAGTTCAAGCCCCATAACAGACAAAACAAAATAAAAAAAACCCCACCAAAACCAACAAAAACAACAACAACAAAAAAGCTAGGGAATCTGATGAGAAAGGCACTTAAGGTAATAAGAACATAGGTTTGAATTATGATGAAATGTTAAGAAAATTCACCCCCAACACATCTGGCTGTAGAGACCCAACACTTTTCTTTAGATTTCTTTGATTTCACGAAATGTCAGTTACCTATGTTGTTGTGCTGTATGTTTCCTCCTCATGGATATAGACCAAGAATCAGTTGAAGGGAAAAAGCTGACTTTATGTAGAAGCTTTCTCTGACCCAAATTCTATTCCTTGTTAATCATCCAACTGTTCTGTTGAGTTTATATTTCAACTAGAAAAAGCATAGAATTTGGCTTATGGATTAACTGTTTCATTTCTCTAAATTTGGGAGAATTTACTTGGAGAAGCAGATGTTTCTGAATTCTATTTCTTTGCAGATTTCTACAACTTGAGACTTATATTAAATTGTATGATCCAAAAGCTTGATACATTGAAAATAACCACCTTGATAAGGCCACTGTGGTTTTCTTCAGTTTATATTTACCCATATTCAAGCAAGTATTTGCATTTTTACCAAAAGTTCATATGTAGGTGACTTCTTACAAGTTTTGATTTATTATGATAGTAAGACAAATAAGCAATTCCTAGATTTCAGCCTAAATAGTGTGTTAACAGATAGTATTCTGTGTTAACACATAGCATTCGATGACTGAAATGTGCTAATGCAATTTCCCTATGAATTTTTACTTTGTGCAATACTGAAGCCCCATCACTGAACTTGGACCTAATTCTACACATTAATTACACTCTTGGCTATGAAGAGAAGCCACAAACAAGAAGAGAATTAACAAAGTTAATTATATTCTGGTGCTTGGAATATTGACCATACATCTCACAATAGAAAGTAGCGTGGGGGGGGGGAGGGTAAGAAACATAACTCCTCTTCAAGTATAAGATTGTGCATATGCAGTTTCTTCTCTTCTATTCACAGCTACAGTTTAAGTTGTATATTTTGAGAGGAATTTCCACCTGCTCTTACACTTCTTGCATAATAACTTAGAAAGTATGAAGCTAAAGATGAATTTGCCCAAGCTGTCCTTTTTGTTCTAGGAAGCTATAGGGAGTAATGTTATCATTTTTGCTCTGAACTCTCAGCCTTAGATTTAAAAACTGTCTTTGCTTTTAGGTGGGTTTTAAAAAATGTATTGTTTTTATAAAGCTGATGGACAAAGGGGTGATAGTTACATAAGTTGGGTGATAAGTACTAATGTCTTCTATATAATACCTAATTCGTAATGTCTTCTCCACAATGACCAATTTTAAGATGTAGACAATACATAAATAATTCCCAAGAGTAAGTATTAGAAAAAGTACAGGAGAAAAAACTATAACTTTAGTAAAAGAAAACAAAGACACAAATTAATGGAAAGATGTAAGACATTTATTCATTCAAAGGAATAATGCTGCAGCGAGGTCAGTTCTTTTTAAATTTCAAGTTTCAATAAAAATGTCTTTATACTGACAATTAATTGAGTTTGAACAACATTCTTTTAAAAAATCTGGGGAATGGAAATGTGAATGATGAGTCCTGAAAGACTTAATGAAAGGATTAATGTGTACATTGATCATCATTGTTATAAGTAATGTCACGCTATTTAAAGTTACATCTTCTGCACAACATGAAAACTGTTTACTTCCTGCAATGGATGACCTACGTACCACATGCTTTCTAGAAGTACTCTTCAAGGGCAAGAACAAAATTTATTTTGTTGTTCTATTTGGCAAGTGTCTCCTCCACCCTTATAAAGGCTTCCAGTATGATTCTAATGTTAAAATGGCAAGTTGTCCATTTTGGATTTCATAGTGAAGAGTTTTTGTGAGTCAGCTTTCTGACCTTTTATTAACCAACGATCAACTTATCAAAAGAAAAAACGTTGTTTGGCTCTTAGTTTTAGAGAATAATCAATGACCTATTAGTCCCATTCCTTTGGGGCTTTTGGTATGGCTACACATGGCGAGAGCCTGTGGCAGAGCAAAAGTACTACTCATGACTAGACAAGCCAAGAAAGCAAAGCTGGGCCTGGATCCTACAATATCCTTCAAGAGACCATACCTCTAGTAACCTCAAAATATTCCATGAGGCCCCATTTCTTAAAGGTTCTACCAACTTCCATTACAACTTCTATTAGGGCCAACCTGAGTTTCACACCTAGATATTGGTAATACATTTTAAAATCCATACTATAATAGGATGCCATGACAAAAGATAGATGAGTAAGAGAAACACATAGGAATATACTTAATATAAATAACACAGAAGCCTTCAAAAAGAAATTAAATCTCTAAGAAATGAATAACTGATTATTTTCAATGACAGGTTTGATAAAGAAGAGGATAGTCATAGAGAAGTATAACTAGACCAAAACGGTGTGATGCGACTAGAAAGAATTGGACAAAGCTTATATGACCTGCTTCCAAGCAAGGTCAAAAAACCCTTCCGAAAATCTTGTGATCTGCTTTAGAGGAAATTGTTAGGGAAAGTTAGAGAGATCAATGTTTCTGTAGTTTACTCAAGTGACAAGGTGCCGTATCTTTGGTTATGGCATGTCCTGAACCACACCATTGTTCAAGGAAGATGACCTAATTTTAGCTCCTCAAACTCCTGTTGGGACTGTATAAATGATGTGGTCACATGGTTACTAACATGGTCACATGGTTGGGACTCACCAAATCAGAACTGAAGGAATTATGAATTGTAGCTCAGTAAAGCTTCGGTGTTTTGTTTTGGTTGTTGTTGTTGTTTTACTTTTGTTTTTTTTGGATTTTTTTTGCAATAAGAAGGTAGGTGCTGACTATAATCCTAACTACTCAGGAGGCTTAGACAATAATGGTTCAGAGCCAACCGAGGTAGACAAATCTGTGAGATGCTTTTCTACAATTAAACATAAAAAAGCTGGATATGGATATGTGGTTAAAGTGATCAAGTTCCAGCCTTGAGCAAAAACAAAAAACAAACAAACAAACAAAAAACTACCCAAGAAGTGTGAGGTCCCTGATTTCAAGCCTTAGTATTGGCATGAATAATGAATAGATAGATAGATAGATAGATAGACAGATAGATGGATGGATGGATGGATGGATGGATGGATGGATGGATGGATGGATGGATGGATGGATAGATAGATAGATAGATAGATAGATAGATAGATAGATAGATAGATAGATAGATAGATGTGACTAAAGGAAAGTCTGCTGTTTCTCGTCATTAAATAACAGTTTTAAATGACTTCCGTGACTCAGATGTGATGCAAAGGCCGTATATGCTATTTATTCAACATTTACTACAGCTATAAGACCTTATGATTTTCCTAAGATTGTATGAATTAGCAGGCGTACGAAAGGAGATGACACACTAGATTGAAATTTGTAGAGCTAGGACATTTAGAATCTATGTCTGTGCACAAAACATCTGTTTTATTCTCCTGTAGCCTCCTGGGTAGAGATACTGAACAAGGATGAAGTATTTTGGAACCTAATGAGTCTATTTGTTTCGGTAAGGGTAAAAATAGAACCATTCTTGTGTGCTCAGGATTAAGAAATAACAAAAAATCAAAATATCCTTAAGTTGTTCACAGTTTAAGTATTAATGCTTTGAAACTCAGCAGGGCTTTCTTTCTTTCTAAAAAGGGATTCAATTTCAAGCCACGTGCTTTTTGGAAGGAAGCACACAGGTGAGACACACAGTAGTAATAGAACTTGTTTTTTCCAGGTTCTGCCGTAATTTGTGTGAAGACAGGGAAACATTTGGGATGAATTTCATAACAGGGGAAGATGGATCAACAACAACAAAACCCAATCCACTCCCTTTCTAATCAAGGGCCTTGATAAAAGACACACAGACACACAGCAAGAGCATTCCAACCTTGAATCGGAGGCTCAAACTCTTTCCTAAACCTGTTGTCATTTAAAATGTAGGTTCAGGAAAAACAAGTAATCGACAATCAAAGAAATTCCTTTCATCTCAGGCCAAATTTTAAGCTGAACTAAAACAGAATATTTTCTAGGAGCTTATTAAATATTTGGCAATCGTACAACCCTTTACTTGTCATAAAGCTATTTTTAAGCTCTCATAGACTTATATGTTACTAATAGGCTTAAGTAAAGAGACAAAAGCAAGGGGTAAAAGTTAATGGCAAGTATTCAATAAACAAAAGTGGAACACAGCGTAGGATCATGCTAATCATACTTTTTATATTATTACAGGTGCCGACTTTGATGGCTTGTGCTAATGCTTTTGATCTCAATCAGCAAAAAAAAAAAAAGTGCTCTGCTCCATTTCAAGAGATTGTCATTCACTTACCGTTCAATAACTTTTATATTTAAAAAAAGCCAGCAACAGACCTCACAGAATTCCACCACTAGTCATTTAAAAGAGGTAAAATTCTAAGTTTTTACATCATTTCCAAGTACTTCTTTCAACTTAGAACAGTTTTTAAAAAGAAACTCTATTAGTTAATATTGCCATCTGCTCTGGTTACTAATAAAGTTTAGAGTCTGGACCTCAATTATGAAATGTTTTGCCAAGCCCTTTTATTTTCAGATATGTTAAGTATAAAAAAATTTAAGCCTAGGTAGACACTGTAAAAGAATTGTTTTTAATGTTGGCCCTGTGTCTTTGCAACTGATGATAACAGCATTTTTTTTTTTTTGCAATTAAAAACTGTTTCAGGGGCTGAGAATGTGGCTCCGTGGTAGAGTGCTTGCCTAGCATGCATGAAGCCATAATTTGATTCCTCAGTACCACATAAAGAGAAAAAGCCAGAAGTGACCCTGTGGCTCTAGTGGGAGAGTGTTAGCCTTGAGAGAAAGAGGCTCAGGGACAGTGCCCAAGCCCTGAGTTCAAGCCCCAGGACTGGCAAAAAACAAACAAACAAAAAACAGTTTCAGATTTTAAAATGTTGGAAAGCCATGTTAGCAGAAGGTCTTTGAGTTTTCTGTGGATTTTTCTTATGTGCATACCTATTTTTGAGGAAAAAGGAAAGGTCTTTGCCATTATTGGCAATGGAACAAATCTACTTAGCTTTTCTAAAGGCAGAAAATTGTGCTCAATTCTCAATTACAGTGTTGTTATTATCTAAGATAATTGAGCAAGGCAGTGTGGTACAGGGTAAGGATGTTGTATTTGTAGTCATAGGTCAAACGAACAAAGTCCAGATTTGTGGTTTATTATCTAGTTAATCCTTAGTTAAGTCAATATACATGTCAAAACTTCAGTATCCTCACTCCTTATCTGATAACTGTAAAATTAATGAATCTCAATAAACAGTTGACATCATACCTGTGAAAACAATATATAAGTGGCAAAGTTTTGCACAGATATTCAATAAATAATAATTCAGCCACAAGACCTCATTGTATAGAATATGAGAGAATATTGTAAGGATTTAATAATAACCCAATATAGGAAAATGAGTTACTTATTTGCATTAGTTCTCAATTGTTGCCTGACAAATTATGCCAAATCTTATGGCCTAAAAGAATACATATTCATTGCAGATTCTGTGGTCAGACATCCAGGTGTAGCTTAGTGGACCTATCAATAATCAAGATGCCACCCAAGGTATTTTTTAAGGATATTTTGTCACTTGGAAAAATATGGATGAGCTTTGAGGACATTATGCTAAGTAAAATAAGACAAACACCATATGATCTCTCTTATATATGAAATCTAAAAGGCCAAGGTCATGGAAACAGCAGGATGTTCATTTCCAGGAGGTGAGGGATGGGAGAAAGTAGATGTTGATCAGATGGTACAAGTCCTCAGATACAAGATGAGTAATGTCTGTGAATAAAATGTATAGTGTGATGGTAATAATCAATAATACTAGTTCAGATACTTGCAATTTGCTCAGAGCGTAGATCTCAAATATTCCTATGCACACCTGTGCATATAAACACACACACCAATTATAACTGTACAAGGCAATGAATTAATTAAATACCTTGATTGTGGCAATCATACAATAATATGTATGCCAAATCATCTCATGGTATACTTAATATTTTTATTTATAAATTATATTTGAATAAAATTGAAACAATAATAATGCATTGCAATGAGAACAATAAAATGATGTTGGCCAGAGCCAAGTACTTCTGTAGAGGCTTTAGTAGGGATGGATCAAACTACCAAAATACTTAGGTTGGTGGCAAAATATACTGCTTTTGTGGTCACAAGACTGAATTCTTGGCTCCTAGATACTCATTGTCTGGGGACCAGTCTCATCATCCAGAGGATGCCCACAGTGCCTTGCCAAAGTTGTTCTCACTCTTATTCTCTTTCTCTCTTGTTTCTTCAGATATCTAACTTTACTGTTGTTCATCCCTATAAAAGCTAGAGAGGACATCTCTAGCAAGATCCTGTGGGTTTACATATGATCTGTATTCATGGGAGTGTCATCATCATGAAGTCATAGCTCCAGAAGTGACACCCATCACCTCTTCAGTCTGAATCAATCAGAAGAAGGTCATAGGTCCAGCCCACACTCACAGTCAGCAGACTCCACAGATGTGCAAACATCTGGAAGCAGGGATTATTAAGGCTTCCTTCAAATCTCTCCTTCACATTGTACATTTTCAGACTCTGGAAGTCTTATGTTTATATTGGCATGTAGTTTAGTTTTTTTTTCTAGTTCATAGAATACAGACTTCCATCATCACTCCCTGTTTCTTTTCAGTTTCTGTCTTAAAAAAAAAAACAACTATTGAGTCTAAGGTGGAATACAAGAATACAAATCTAGGGCTGGAAATGTGTCTTAGTAGTTGAGTACTTTCCTAGCATTCATGAGGCCCTGGGTTCAATTCCTTAGTAACACATAAGCAAAAAAAATAAGCAAAAATTATATAAGAAAGAATACAAATGCCACATTTCTGCAATGTGCAAAATAAACAGATCTTGTTTTTACCAGCCCAAACTGAGTATCTAACCTTATTATTATTATTCTCTCAAACAAACAAACAAACAAAAGATGCAATTTCCTTACGTTTCAGTGACGTTAGACAGGGCACATGACTGTTGCAGCTCTCTGTGCGAAGCTCTCTGCATCTCCTCTCCATCTTCCACCTTACTCTGTGTCCTGAACATCTACACTGCCACACTTGAGGGAGGAAAGAAGAGTGACTCTTTATCAGTACTAAGACTCGTGCCAGAGGAAAAGTGAGACCCTACCTGAGATGTAACCTAAAAGCAAGGGCTGGAGATGTAGTTCAAATGATAGGACACTTACCTAGCAAGCTCAAGGCTCTGAGTTCAAGCCTCAATACCACCACAAAGAAAAGTTAGGGAACAAGTGAGAAACAGATGATTCTTTGCAAGACAATGTGGTCCTTTTCCCACCTGATAGCTCCAAGTGTCTGAGTAAACTGCTAAGTATATAAGTATCTAAGGATGGTTTCCTTAGACCTCTGGGGAGCTGCCTGAGACTAAAATATTGCTTTCTCCAAAGTGGATAAAAGCATTTATTTTCTGCTTTCTCTCTTTCTCACAGCCAGAAGACAAGTACAGGAGTTGAGTGTATGACATAAAATTACCAAGCGAGATATGTGTATTTGTTTGAAAGAGGATCTCAGTGTTATCTTCTTTATTAACGTCATAATACACAACTGTGTTGGGAATGGAGGCAATGTAGGAGAAAAGATTCCAACACTAACGAGTATAACTACTCTGTTTAATAAAAGCACAAAGGCTAAAGGCTGCATAAAGTCAAACATTCTTAAAAACAGACCTTTGATCAAGAGAATCTAAATAAATATGTGTGAGATTATGGAAAATAACACTCAAGAAAACATATTTTTTTTATTAGCATGGACTGGGACTTGAATTCAGGGCCTGGGATGGTCCCTTGGCTTTATTTGTTCAAGTCTAGCACTCTACCACTTGAGCCACAGACTGACTTGCAGATTTCTGGTGGTTAATTGGAGTTAAGAGTCTTACAGGCTATTTTACTTGGGCTGGCTTGGAACTGGAGTCCTCAGATCTCAGCCTCTTGAGTAGTGAGCCACCAGTGCCTGGCAAAAGGCATGATTTTTAAACATACTCAAAAGGATGTTGGGTGGATTATTTAATATTGTGTGTAGATGAAGATTTGGAAATTATATGGGATTAAGTGAGGGACTTTTGAAGCCTACATATGGCTGGCTTATAGGACTATCCCATGATGTTCTGGTATTAATATTTGGTCACTGGTGTCTAACCAATGATATATTACTGGGATCTTCCTTCTATTTGAACCACATAGGAGTTAATGAAGTTCCAAATGGGAATAACCACCTGCCAGACTGCTGGTTTTCTCTACATCCTTTCTCTCTTCTACTTTTGACACTGCAATCACTAGACATCCAAAGATTGTGGAATATGAACCCCATTTCTAGACATAGACTCACTTAGTTTGTTTGTTTGGCAGCTTATGGACCTGAGAGAGAATTCCTTTCCCTTAGTTTGTGTTTCCTGAATTTTTGTCAAAGTAAGACACTGAATGTCAACTCTCAAACTTGACACCCCCACAGGCAAGGCAGGTACTAATCTCAGGTTATCTTTACTTTTTATTTATCTATTTATTTATTTATTTTTATTTATTTATTTTTGTCAGTCTTGGGGCTTGAACTCAAAGCCTGCGAGCTGTTCCTGAAGGTTTTATGCTCAAAGTTAGTGCCCCACCACTTTAAGGCACAGCACCACTTCTGGTATTCGGTGGTTAATTGGAGGTAAGAGTCTCACAGACTTGAAGTCTGCTTATGTTTGAGTAAGTGCCCTTCAAAGGCCTATGTGTTGAATGCTTTGTCAGTAGCATGGGGTGCTGTTGGAAGGTGGTGGACCCTTTAGGAGGTGGAGCTTGTGGGAGGAAGTGATGTCATTACAGGCCTGCCCTTGGAGGGATACTGGGATCCTAGCCTCTTACTCCCTCTATGTCTTCCTGTTATCATTTAATGAGCAGAAGGCTCTGCTTCTGCCACCTGTTCCTATAATGCAACAGGGAAAAGAAACTGGACTGAAACTTCTGAACAATGAGACAAATAAACTTATCTGAAAAAAAAAATAAATCATCTCAGGTATTTTAGTATACTAATGCAGAAATGACAGACACAAAGGCATTTTATAGGAATGCCAGAGTATAGTTACTCAGAGCCTTCGATGGGAATAGCATCCTTTTTAATGAACACTGCCATAAGAAATCTGCTAATTCTCTTTTTCCACGTTTGAATCCTGGAAGGAAGTTACAAGTTCCTGTGGCAACATAGCAGTGATGGGTTTGCATCAATTCATCAATTCATCAATTCGAGAAATTCATGCTTTTCAGGCCCAGCTCTACCTCCTGTGGATTACAGGCAATTGATCGTTTTATTTTTCTGAGTTGCATTGTCATTTTCTAAAAAGTTAGCATGACATTATCAAATCACTGTGATAATTCCAGATTCTCTAATGTATGCAGTGATTTAAATTTGCTCATTATACATGTGAGCCTAATAGCACATTTTCACAACTTCCACATTAATCCAGCCTAAATATTTGTTGAGCTCTTCAGATAATGAGGTATAACAACATAAACAGTAAAATATATCATTATTGAGCTGTTAATTTCTTAACTGTATGTATACATGATTACTGCTTCATGGAGCTTATAACTGTTAACGACAAAGATCATGTTCACAAAGGAACCAGATATTTGAGAAAGAATAAAAAAAGAAGCCAAGATAAATACCCCAAGCCAAAGAAAGACTTTGTGTCCATGAGTTATAGTAAGAAATACAAACATAGTTCATATGAAAGAAGCTTTTTGTGCCAGATACCAGCACACATACTTATTATCAGTCAAAACAGTGTTATTCCAATGGCTATTACTTTATCCATTCCACATATAAGAAAAGAGTAGAGCTGCTGGATTCTGGTGGCTCGTGCTTGTAATCTTAACTCTTCAGAGAGCTGAGATCTGAGGATCACAGTTCAAAGCCAGCTGGGGCAGGAGAGTCTGTGAGCCTCTTATCTCTAATTAAACCAGCAAAATGTTGGAAGTGTAGGTGTGCCTCATGTGTTAGAGCTCCAGCCTTGAATGAAAAAGCTAAGTAAGAGTGACAGGCAGCCCTCAGTTCAACCCATTACTGGCACAAAAAGAAAGAAAGAAACTATGTGACTGATGTTAAACATTTTGCCCAAGACCACAGAGTTGGGAAGTGATAGATTCACAATGCCAATCTAAGCACTTGTCTGCAAAGAACACTTCCCTTTTCAGGTAGCAAGTATTCAATGTATTCCAATGAATGTAAAATAACTTTCAATAAATGACATCTTGGAAGACATTATATATTCTATTTTCCTATCTTTATAGTCTCTTTCAAATGTTTTTGGTCCCAAAACCAACTTTGTAGAAATTCAGTATACTCATTAAAAACACAGATTCCTAAGGCTTTTTAAATCTGATTTTGTTTTTTTTAAACAGTCATTTTTGGTTTATACATATAGTAAACTAGTAGGGCAAATTCTGAAAGAAGAGACTCAATTTCAATAGGTAAATAAATTGAAACATATTTGTAGGTGGAGGGAATATCAACAAAGTTTTGTGACGACATCCAAGTCACTCTGGGGGTTTGTAAGAAAATGATTAGCTGGTGCTTAGGATATATGATGAGGAACTAATAAGCAACAAACCCTGAAACAGGATATATCAGTCTGCATTAATTGTTAAGTTTTGAATTTTGGAATTTATTGGACTATTCACAGGGATCCATTTGAGGTTTGTGGATAGGCAAAGAGCCTACTAAAGTAGAATTTTAAGCAAGTGAGTCTGGTAGCCATCAGAATAGCTGGATGTGCATGGAATGGCAGGGTTTGCGTAATTATAGCTCAATTAATTATTTATATAAAAGATGGAATTAACATATGAAATGTTACTTGGTGGTACTGAGGGCTTAGAATACAGGAAATCAAAGTTAAACTACATTACAACAGCAGTAACACAAGTCACATGGCTTTCCTCATTTCTGATAACTAGCATGTGGCTATAAATCTATAAGTGAACACACTGGATGGTTAAAAATATACATAATAAATTATATAGGTCTCTAGACATTCAGAAAGTGAGACCAAAGGAGGCTATTTATAGGAGCAGATCACAAAGATTCACTAATTACATGCATACCATCATATAAAATAATATTTTACAAAATGAACTGCAAGAAAAGGAAACGAGATTTTTTTTTGTTGCCGCTGTTTTTGTTGTCTTTATCTTTCATCTTGTTTGTTAGTTTATTTGTCTTTGGGAGGGTAAGGGGGCATAGAAATGGTGGGACAAATAGTAAACAAATGCAGCAGTGGTACTCACTAGACACTCTGTGGAAAATGAACTGTACATCTTGTGGGTAGGGACAGGAGGGAAAAACTGGGAGAAAGTAAAGGAAGGGGTAACATGGTTCAAAAAAGAAATGTACTCATTACCTGATTGAGGTAACTGTAACCCATCTGTATTTCACCTCTAAAATAACAATTCAATATATATATATATATACATGTAAGACTGGGAACATCTGAGTGCCTGGATTGGAAAAGTGAGGTCAACAGGAGGCACTGTGTGAGGCAGGTGAAGGAGAATTCACTTTTACAAGCCACTATGGCAACATCAAGACATCTAGACCTTCAGGTGCAATTGACAATCATAATTAAGAATTCACCTCCTGTACATTTTTGGGATTTTACATCTACTATTTTCGAAGCATGATTGAGTTTGGGTAACTGGTATCACAGAAAATGAAACTTCACATAAGGGAGAAAGAAACTATGGTACACAGGGAAATGTTTCAAAATATTTTTACCAGTGGCTTATACTACTTACATTTTCAGAGAACTTACAGTTAAAAGCAATACAGTTAAAAATAATTACTTTCCTTCTATGGTAACCATGACCCTGAAAAATTTCACTTAATAATCATTCCTTCAATAATAGTTCTATAAATCTTAATCTATCTATGGAATAATAAATAGAGTAGCATTTGATAATATCTAGAGAGCAAAGCAGAAATCTGTTCTAAATTTGTCTGCCAGCGTGTACCAAACATATCTTCTTTGACTTAAGAAGGTCCTGTTACATTTTAACTGGCCTCTGTTCGAATCAGGTTCTATGTGAGACTAACTATAAAGCATTCAAAATAAGTTTTCTTTTCTTTTTTTTTTGTTGGTTGTGGGGCTTGAACACTGGGCCTGGGCGCTGTCTCTGAGCTCTTAAGCTCAAGGCTAATGCTCTACCACTTGAGCCATAGCACCACTTCCAGCCTTTTCTGCTTATGTGGGGCTGAGGAATCGAAGCCAGGGCCTCATGCATGCAAGTCAAGCACTCTACCACTGAGCCACCTTCCCAGCCCCAAATTTCCATCTTTTTGAAACATGTGAGTCCTCCTCTGAAAATGTTTTTCCTTCAAAAACATTTTAAAATGTGTTTTCAGGTCTAACCTGTCAATAGAGTAAGCAAAGCAAGAAGGTATCAAAATGTAAAAAGAAATAAAATGGATAAAACTACCATCAGAAGATCAAGTTCATATGGCTCTAGATTTTGGTGAGTATCAAAATTGTTTCATGACAACCAATTTCTTCTCACAGACTCTGATTCTGGACAGACACATGATCTTCTGTGCAATGGGGAGTTAGCTTAGCCATGCACTAGGGTACAGCAGCCTTTGATATAAATATAAAACCCATCATTAACTCATTTTGGTATATTCTGTGATTTTCCTAAACAGAAGCCATGGATCATTCATTGAGAGAGAACATAACATATTACAAAAGTAACCCACAGATTTTAATCTTCCTCCTTTACCTTAAAAGCTCAAAACTAGTAGAAAAATTACTTAGATGAGATAAACCTTGAAAGAAAAAGAAGTGAGGGACAATTCTTGGAGTTCAGAGAGATTTGTATTAAATGAATTGTGTGAGATGCTCATTTAACTACTTTCAATGCCTTGTGATTGTAGTTTGTACTTCAAATGTTTTCTGCTTTCTTAGTCTGTACCTTTCTCAATGTTGATTTTCTTTATATCTTAAGAACACACCATTGAGAACAGAAAGGAAAATCTGAGTGGACTTTTCCAAACAAAGGACTGATTTTCTCATGAACTATTAAGAGTTAATTTCCCCTAACACCAAAAAGGCTACATTTGCAAATAATGGGCTGAGTTCAGGGATGTATCAAAGAATAAAGAGATGGCACTTGATCTTTAAAGAAATCACATCCTTGGGTGTGGTTATTAGTTGAACTTGGCACTTAAATGAAGAAGTATTTCTAAATGTCCACATCTTGAAAAGTAATGTACAGTGAGGCCCATTATTAGGAAACAAGACTGGGTGAATGTGTGAGGCATCTGAGAAATCTCTAAATCCTATTTCTTTGGTATGTTCTCAAGAAATACTTGTAATATTACCCATGTATTCTTTTAGTGAAGCACACAAACACCATGAATGCTAATCAATGGAAAGAATATGGAACAAGTAAATGTCATGTGCTGTTCATGGGAATGAGAAGCAAATCACTTTGGAAATAAATCAGCCATTTCTTAGTATACCTAGACATACCTTTGTGATAAAACCTATCAATTTAAGGCCACATGAAAACCTATATAGGAATGGCTATGAAAACCTTGTTCAGGCCAGGCACCAATGGTTCACATTTGTAATCCTAGCTACTCAGGAGGCTGAGATCTGAGGATCAAGGTTCAAAGCCAGCCCAGGTAGGAAAGACCATGAGACTCATCTCCAATTAACTACCCAAAATACCAGAAATGGAGTTGTGGCTCAAGTGGTAGAGTGCTAGCCTTGAGTAAAAAAGGTCAGGAAAATCACCCAGGCCCAGGGAGTTCAGGCCCTGGGACTGATACCAAAACAAACAAACAAAAATGCAAACATTCACCTTATTCATATTTGCTCAAACCTGAAAATAATCCAGGTGCTTTTAAATTTTTGAATGGGTAAACAAGCCATCAGACATCCATACAATTAACTTTATTCACTAAGTAAGAAGGCTAAAACCCCAAAGTATTTTGCTAAGTGCAAGAAGCCAGACCTCAAAGGCTGCCTGTGTGTCTTATTGTATGCTTCCACTTACACAAAAGTCTGGAAAGGCAAAGTTACACCACCAGAGATCCATGGTTTCCTGCAGCGGTGAATGGGGAGGAATGAACTACGAAGTAATACAGAGCAGGGATTTAACGAAAACTGAAATTGTTGTGATATTCCTAGACTTTATAGGGCTGTTTTCATCAAATCTCCTCTTCTTTTTCCAGAAAAAAACATTTTGAAAATAAGACTTAAAACAAAAGAAAGGGAAGAAGAATGAGGAGGAACTGGAGGAGGAGAAGGAGGAGGAGACTGAGTCCTGGGTAATATATTATTAAGAGAGAAATCAAGGCACATCCAAAACTGGTTCAAAAGTCAAGGGGAAAAAAAATCAGGATTTGTCAAGGTAAAATTATTCAATGAAATGCTTCAATTTTATAACGAAGACTTATTTTAAGTATTTCTGTGAACCTGCCACTGAGCATTAGCCAGTGTTCTAGAAGTTTTACAGTGTTTGTTCTTAGGCATAACATCTACTTGGAGTTAGTTAGTTTTGTTTTTATGGATTGCTGGTTTCAAGCATAACATGTGAGAAAGATACTCTTCCATCTTTCCTTCCAGTGAGTGACAACAGCTTCTTTGTAGAAAATCAATTTGTTGTATAGATCCTCAGATCTCAGCCTCCTGAATATTTAGAGTTATAGGTGTGATCCACTGGCCTTTGGCTTGTATATATGGTTTTACTTTTGGGGGGACTTTGTTCTGTTTATCTTTTTGTACATCTTTATGAAAAGGCTTTTTATTTACTATCTAAATTATGGTCACTTTATAATAAGAGACAACTGGGTAATTCAAACTTTACTTGCTTCACTGGTGCTCTATCTCTCTTGAGCCATGCCTCTATCCTGTTTTATTTTTACTGGTTATTATTATTATTAATTATTTTCCCAGGCTGACTTCAAATCTCTATCTTCTGGAATTCAGGATCCTGAGTAGCTAGGATCCCATGCATGAGCCGATGACACATGACTCAGTGCTCTAAGTTTCATATGATTTCAGATTTTACACAGGCATCCTTCATTTTTGATTGTAAGGACATCTTTTGTAAAAGTTGATTTCTTTTTAAAAATTTAATTCTATTGTAAAGGTGATGTATAGCGGAGTTACAATGACATGAGTCAGGTTATTAGTATATTTCTTTTTGTACAGTGTCACACCCTCCCTTGTTCTCTCCCAGTTTATCTCCTCCCGACATCCCTATCCCCCAGAGTTGTATAGTTCATTTCCAACACAGTGTCTGGTGAGTATAACTGCTGAATTGGTTCACCCTTCATCCCACCATTTCTGTACTTCCTCTTCCCCTCCCCAAATCAGATAAACTTAAATACAAGCCAAAGGGTACAGAAATAAAAAACAGTGACAGAAGGGAATACACCAAAGGAAAAAAAGGAAAGAAGAAAATAACAAAAGGGGAGGGGGATGAACCACAAAGAGTATGATTAAAAAAAAAAAACACTTCCATTTCTTGGATTTCATTTCAATAAGCATCATTTTATATGATCTTATGGACAAAGCTATTGAGCCCTTGTGATCCTCTCCTAAGAATATCCTCCTTTGTTCTCACTGTGTGAATGTTTAGATTGCTGTTTGATTAATCACATTCACTGAAGCTGCCTTTTCTACCTGTTCTGAAGTTTCTTTTCAGACTTCCAAAGTTTGCTCACTGCTTTCTTTTACTGTGGATTCATGTACCATGTGAATAACATGCATTTTGCTCCACTCCAGTATAAGGTGCTGACATGAGATGTTTCCGTCGAACAGAAGTTTTTTTTTCCTTCCCTTATGAAGAGGAACAAGTTGTTGAGGACTATTAAATGGCTTTATATAGCCCAGCTTGTAGGGACAAGATCAAACTGTACCAATTCAAAGTTCTTACTTTGAATCTTTCATCTCGAGCCCACTTCATGAGATCTGTTCTGTCTCTATGCATGAATAAAATATGTGGCTGTCTTCTCTATGACCTAGTTCAGATGATCATATAAAATAATGTTTATCAAAATGAACTCCAAGAAATGGAACCCACAGCTTTTTTTCTCCTTTTATTGTTTTTGTTTTCCGAATCTTTTGTATGTAAGTTTATCTATTTTGGGATGGGTAAGTGGGGGACACAGAAATAGTGCAGCAGTGACACTCACTAGGCATTATGTTGAAAATGAACTGTATAACTTGGTGGGGGAGGAGGGAAAATCTGGGAGAAAATGAGGGAAGAGATGCTACTGTTCAAAAAGAAATGCACTCATTACCTGACTTGTGTAACTGTAACCCCTCTGTACATCACTTTTCCAATAACAATTTATTATTTTTAAGTTGCCTTAGTTCCTTAGCTTGTTGCTCTGATGCCTCTTGTTTTCTGCAATGTGGAATTTTTGCTTTTAATCTACTGGGTCCAAACATATGAATTATTCAATAGTCTTGTTGAAGTGAGAAAATTACTTCCTAATCATCACATAAAGTTCTCATTAAATTTTAGACTATTTTTGAAGGCACACATGCACACACACAGACATACACACACACCTTATTTGTCTGTCTTCTGTTATATCTCATACGGTCTCATAAAATTCCATCCCTGCTTAATGAAAGTAGGCAGATTGAATGAACAAAGAAGGCAGCTTTAGGTAGAAAGGATTAACAAGAAAGAAGAGGGCCAATATTTGAATAGATGAAGGTGGTATCTTCCCTGCTAATGTATTGACAATTGCAATGTGCAGCTTTATTTTTCAAAAGAACACTGCCATGCTAGTAGTTGTCCATGGAAATTCTGCCAACATTCTGCTGCTTGCTGGTTTGTAATTTTATGGGTTTCCAGGGGATAGATGCTGTCTTATTATGTTTGGCTACACACTTGGGTTAGTAGTTCAAAAGGAGAAGGAAGGAGAGTGAAATGAAGGACAGCAGAGAGAATTCACTCAGAGTGTGGCAGTCTTTACTGAATCTCTGGAGTGTGTGCTCTGCTCTGCTGTGTACGAATGGAAGTCTAGCTGTTGTGCACCAGTTTTCCTTTAGGTTGAAGAATACATTTAATAGGTTTTCTGCTTCATATTTGTCATATACTGTCCTTTCACAGTAATTTTCACAGGAGAGATTTTTTCCTGTTTTTTTTTTTTTATGGTATCAACAACGACCCAAACATACATACATACATACACACACACACATATATATATATATATATATACACACACACACACGTATGTGTATATATATATATCCCCTTATTCTGAATAACTTTCCTTTAAAGATACATGCATTTACTTAAATATAATTCAGAGGAATATGAGTATTAAATATTACAAGTATAATTGTTAATGTTTAAAAATAATGCACACTCTGGAAAGGCACCTCAGGCATGGAATATGTGTTTGATACATAGCTGACATTACAGGTGTGGACCTCCATGTCAGGCCCTTTTTTGTACTTATTGCAATTATTTGGGGGGGCTCGTTATCGTCTTCTCATCCCTGGACCTGTCCCACAATGTGAGGAGCCACTATGTTTGCACGGGTTTACCAACCTATGAATCAGCCTAGACTTTTCCTGCTTAATTGATTTGGGACAGACAAGGACTTTTCCAATCACCTGGAGAAGCTGCTTGTCTCCAGAGACTATAAAGGAAGGTCATTTGGACGCATTCTATCAGACTTCCCATATATGTCTTATAATGGCATTTTTATGTGCTAAAAAAGACATTCCAAAATGGCAGCCTGGATTGTGGATTTTAAGGGATAGTGGTGACTTGGTATCAATTCTCTGCTCCCCACTCTCCAGAAAATGTATACCTTCACCTGCTTGGAAGAGAGTCTTTGTCAGCTCCACTCCATGGGTAAGAAAGCCCAGGGGCAAATGAGTGTCTGTCTGCAGAATGAAAAAGAGTTGGGGACCCAGACATAACTGAGATGGGTCTGGCGTGTTTCCTATAGCAGTGTGGTGGCCATGTTTTTGAATAAGTTACCTCCTTTGTCCTAGTTAACAAATCAACTCTTAAGTGATGACAAATGCACAGGGCAGTTTAAGTATGTTAAGTGAGATAATGCATACAGTGCTTGTAGCATAATGAGTAGCACATTCTATGGAGTTAATGCACTTACTGGTACCGTTTTACAACTAGCCTTATTATTATTATTATTATTTGGCCTTCAGTATGCAGTTGAGGAAACTTAGACTTTTTTGATTCTAAGTCTAGTACTCTGGCAGCCTTTAACTATGATTATTTAAGTCAAACTAAAACCAACAAACAGATGAAAGTAAAATAACACCATTATTTGTAAGGACTGTTATCACAATAATAAGGGAGGTAAAGGCCAGACTATGATAGCTTATGGTTTTCTGAAGGCAAAGTCATTTCTCTCTGTGTACAATCTCACTGTGAAGCTGGCTTGGAAACAGCAGTTGGAGGAAGCTCTGAATATTCACACAAATGAAGTATGACAGCTTGTAGCTTTGTAGTTTCCTACAAAACAATCAGCTACCAAAGTTAATCATAGTTTAAAAAATCACTCCTGTCACATCATGCACATGTGCATACATTATTTCCTTATATTAACTTATTCTTTCTTAGGCCTTTTGGGTGCTCTGCCCTAATTGTGGATAATCTACTCTTAGGT
Source organism: Dipodomys spectabilis (assembly GCF_019054845.1). Classification (NCBI taxonomy): domain Eukaryota; kingdom Metazoa; phylum Chordata; class Mammalia; order Rodentia; family Heteromyidae; genus Dipodomys; species Dipodomys spectabilis. Next base: position 3,871 of record NW_024871006.1, on the reverse strand, counting down.
AATAGAATTAACCATATAACGGCATTTTCATGTTAACTAGCTTCGTCCATTACACTTTTGAATTATATCCAGGTCAAATTCAACACATTAGAATATGGCACTAAGGTAACTTATTTTGTTCTTGGACATTGTACTGCTGAGAGGAAAATATATTTGCCCATGTGTGTGGTAAGAAGTTCGATAGCTCACATGGGATTCTAGTTCTCTACTCCAGCAACCACTCTTAACCGTTGTGTGTTTTTTTCTTTGAAAGACACAAATGGGTTTTCTTTCTTGCTATTGTTTCTAACATTTTTATAAGATGATTTCTTTGTTGCTTTGTATGTCCCTCCTCCACGGTACAACCCCTGCTTTCATTGTATTTGATGTTGATATAATTTGTGGAGAGGAAGGGAAAAAACAAATAGTTTCAACAGGGATATAGGTGGACCCATTGCAACAATGAGATGTATAAGGCATTATGTTGAAAAACAAATTTTACAACTTTGGCATGGGAGTGGCATGTGGCTGGGGGTGGAGATGGGAAGGGATGGGAAGGGGAAACAAAGGAGGAGGCAACAATGCTTTATAAGAAATGTACTCATTACCTTTCTCATGTAATTGTAACCCCTCTGTATGGTATTTTCACAAAAAAGACACAAATACATGCTTCTAATTGTGAATATTTACTGTTATAATAGCCATTACTTGGATCTTTTGGAAAGACACAGATAACTAGTTTTTATTGCTAATGACTTCTTTTGTAATAATCCTTCCTTGGACCTAGAGCTGAAAGATTATGGAAAATTCATAATAATTCATATTGATCACTTAGAAGGAAAATATTTGATTAATAATCTCAAGTGTAAAACTTGGGAAAAGACACTTCTCAAAAAGAAATGTACTCACTACCTGACATGTGGAACTATAACCATTCTGTATGTCACCTTTACAATAAAAATAATCTCCAATAACTTGGATACTTCAAAAACAAGAGTTTAAGGATACCTTATTTGGGATTTATATCACTTATGTCAGATCTGAGGATTGGAGAGTTGGAGAAAATGACCCCGGGGAGAGGGGGGAGGGAAAGCCAATAAATAGGAACATGGTTTAGTGGATCTCCACTGGGCTCAGGAGCTCCCCTGTCAGCCCCTCAGATCTCCTGGAGAAACTGAGGAGAATGTCATTTAGTATAGACCCTCTGAGGGGAAGAAGGACGTGATTCATCAACTTCTAATGCTTCGTGTTCAAACATCCACCCATGGACAGTCACTCCTTAAAGTCTCCTGAATGTGCTCTGGTAGGGTTCTTGTTATCTTTCCCATTTATGGGTAGGTGAGAAGCTCCAGGGCAGAAAGCAAAAGGGGCTTATGGAGATGAGTTAGGGGTGGACAGATCACAAAGCCCTTGGTTGGCTGCCCCTGGCCGTAGACAGGCAGGATGGGTTAACAACGGAGGAGGACAGCTCCTATTGAAACAACTCCCTAGGGTCATCACAAGCAGATGTAATTAAAGACACTTAGGAAGACAGAATAGTTGAATAAACGCATAAAGGAGTACTCACCTAGTGTGCTACAAGGAACTATGTTACAAATGATTCCATTTGTTTTTCTCCATGTTGAAATGCTCCTCACCTAAAATGAAACTGTTTATAAAGACTACTTCAAAATCTTTGTTCGTAAGTATATACCAGGTGAGCAACACTTGCCCCTGAAACTTCTAATTAAAAATTATGGAAAATGTCCCAAGACTTTCTAGAGTGAGGGATTCCAGCCCGACCCTCCATGTTCAACCTTGTTGATTCCTGTTACCCTTGTCATCCCCCCAGACTCAGTCATCCATATCAGTCCTGACTGACTCCGTGCTGGAGTTCCATTGTTCAACCTTTTATCCTAATTCTATCTTTTGGAGACCTATAACCATCATTTGAGATGGCCTCTTCTCAGCCGGGTGTTGGTGGCTCATACTTATCATCCTAGCTACTCAGGAGGCTGAGATCTGAGGATTGCTGTGCAAAGCCAGCCTGTGCAGAAAATTCAGTGAGAAAATGCGAAGTGGTGTAGTGGCTTAAAGTGGTAGAGTATTAGCCATGAGTATAAAAAAATGTTCAGGGACAGTGCCCATGCCCTGAGTTCAAGCCTTTTGACTGACAAAAAAAGAAAGAAATTACCCCTTTTCAAAGTCAGTCAACTACAACATCTACTTTACTCCACAGTGTTTCAGTTTGTACTTTTTCTGGTTCTGGTTTACATTCTAGATGTGATGTGGGAGAAGAAGAAGAAGAAAAAGAAGGAGAAGAAGATGAAGAAGAAGAAGATGAAGACAAAGAAGAAGGAGGAGGAGGAGGAGGAGGAGGAGGAGGAGGAGGAGGAGGAGAGGAGGAGGAAGAGGAGGAGGAGAAAGAATAGTAATAATAATAATATTAATGAAACAAAAAGAAATAACTGTAGTTTTTCAAGTGTCTCATTATAAGTGTTTTTTATACATTGTCTCATTTATGACATTTATGCCCTAGTAGGCAGTCTGTTGACCTCACTGTACAGAAGAACGCATGGAGTCATACACATTTAAATAAAGTGTTCATTCTCCCATAGCTACGGAATGGGCCAGCAACATTTTCAACCACAGTCTGTCATATTCTTCATAAGGTCTGATGGTAATGCCTGATATTTGACCTCCCACATGGCTCTGATAGCATTTTTAAATGAAATCCTACTCTCTGTGCTACAATGACTTATAAGCTACTAAGAAAGAGAGAGCTCATTTTATTCATACCTAGATCTACAAAACTCACAGTTGAAGCAACATATGCTTTGAAGACATTCATGACAGGAAATGATTTCCTTAAGTTGGAGAAAAAAAATGACTCGGAGTTATTCTGGCCTGTACACTTGAATCAGGCAGGGCTGAACGTGAATTGGAAGGATGCTCCAGGGAGGAAAAGAGCTAAGAATACCTTCTCATTAAGGATCAGAAATACCAGTCAACTTTGGGAAGAGAAATTCCTCAGGTTCTCCAGCTACACAGGGCTCTGGGGCTGAGGTCTAATTGAAGCAAACAGAGCTCTGTCCAGGGCACTTCCCTTGCCCACACTGGAAAATGACAAGGTGTGGTGGAATGCTCTCTGCCCTGGGTTTCAGAGATTGAGTTCACAGTCTGCCAGGCACTAATTCAATGACGTCCAGAAGCTTCTTTAATCTCTTTGGGCTCCAGTTTTCTCACCTGCAAAACACTGGGGGGAAAGATCTTGTGCAAACTCTAAAGATTCTTCCAGATCTAACATCCTATGATTTTTTTTTGTGTGTGGTGCAATTATGTGACTTCTGGAAGCGAGATGCATCCACACAGCCTTTCTGGAAAAAAAAATGGAAGGAAAAAGGAAAAGAAAAACACTTCCATAAAATTATTTATAGTACAGCCAGTGACTATGAATCATGGCATAATTAATTCTCCTTTATAAAGTTGCCTTGTTCCCTAACTTAGTTCAGTAATTCCCCCCAAGCCTTTCTCCACAGCAGCTCCATTGTCTGAGATGACATTTCCCTGTGTCTGTGCATTGAATAAAACTAATCTCCGAGTCTCTGCCAGCCCTTCATCTCTGTAGCTGCATGATTCTAAGCCTCTGGGACTGACTGACAGTTGCTGAAGAGAAGACACATGCACCCATCTTGATCTTAACCAAACTTTAGATGAATATTCTCAAGTCAATTCTGCCCATCAACTATTACAAGTAAATGCTTCACAATTTAAAGAGATTGACCCATAAAACATAGCCACAGGCTAGTTTGGATCACTGCATGCTGATCCTGTAGTTATGGTAGATAACAAAATGACCATTTTGGTAAATGGATTTGAGCCTCCATTCTGAAATCTGATGATTCCTGGTATA